>NC_057805.1:4944834-5244834 GCF_018294505.1 Triticum aestivum
GGACGAGGCTCACGGCGGGGTTGTAGGGAGACGGCAGTGGGCTCGGGGAGGGTCGGGGTGGTCCGACGAGGGAGAGGACGAGGCGGACGACGGTGACGGGGACGAGGCAGTCCGGCGATGGCGCGACCGCGGACGAGGCGGTGTCAGCGCGGTCGGCGACGGGGGCGAGGTAGCTTCGACGGGGTCCAGCGATGGCGACGAGGTGGCGGAGACTACGAGCGGCGAAGGGGCGCCGATCCCCCCGATCCAGATCGGGTGGGAGACAAGGGAGAGAGGGGATCGTGGGAGGATTGGGGGGTTGTGCGCTAGGGTTTCGGGCACCCAGGGGGGTTAGTAGAGGGCGCGGTTGGTGAGGGAGTCCTGGATTAGGGGGTCCTCGGACAGCCGGACTATATACTTTGGCCGGACTGTTGGATTATGAAGATACAAGATTGAAGACTTCGTCCCGTGTCCGGGTGGGACTCTCCTTGGCGTGGAAGGCAAGCTTGGCAATTCGGATATTTAGATCTCCTCCCTTGTAACCAACTCTGTGTAACCCTAGCCCCCTCCGGTGTCTATATAAACCAGAGGGTTTAATCCATAGGACGACAACAATCATAATCATAGGCTAGCTTCTAGGCTTTAGCCTCTACGATCTTGTGGTAGATCAACTCTTGTAATACTCATATCATCAAGATCAATCAAGCAGGAAGTACGGTATTACCTCCATCGAGAGGGCCCGAACCTGGGTAAAACATCGTGTCCCCCGCCTCCTGTTACCATCCGCCTTAGGCGCACAGTTCGGGACCCCCTACCCGAGATCCGCCGGTTTTGACACCGACATTGGTGCTTTCATTGAGAGTTCCGCTGTGCCGTCACGATAAGGCTTGATGGCTCCTCTTGTTGTCAAGGACAGCATTACCTCTGGGGGAGCCCTGGCTGTAGGCCAAACTCTCAGACTAGGCGGCTTCGTCATGACTGCCCGTTCGGCCGTCACGCCGACGATGACTTCTAGGGTCATCAAAAACAACCTCCACCTCGGCTCGGGATTCGCCGAGCAGATGGATCCAATGGAGCTCTCTTCTTTGAACGAGCTCTTGGATCGCATCGCCGCCCTGGGAGTCGCTACGGACTATGATCGGATTGGGCTTAAACCCGACCAAAGGGAGATTAACTCTCCGCCGGTCACCCATCAGATAGCGGTGGTGGAGGAGCAATGTGGCGATTCTTCCTCTATTTTAAGGACAAACTATGTCCGGATTCCCGAGCTCTCCGAGCCGGATACCCGTCTACGGGAGGACATGGCCCAAGCTTCAAACTTAGAATCAGGCATTGGGCAAGAACTATTGGGCAACATCCCGGAGCCCGAACTGCTAAGCTCGAAAACTCCTCCGCCCCTGGTTTTCAGATCAGGTCAGGGTTTGGACCTAAATCTACCCACCCGCCCAGACATAAGTTATCTTTCCCACATTATACAAGAGCCCCAAGAGACAGTACATCACTATTGAGCCAGATTCCTCCTTGTAATGAACAAGGTCAAGGACTGTCGAGAGGAAGACACAATTTCATTCTTTTGCAATAATTGCACGGACAAGGGAATTCTCAACGCCTTAAGTCGACGCGACATAGCACACTTTGCTGACTTGGCGGCCATAGTACAGAAGTACTGCGCGATGGAAAGCGCCTGGAAAACCCAAACAAAATTCTGGGATCCTCCGGCTCTCACTAGACCCCTCGTCCGAACTAAAAGGGTATACTCTAGTAAGTCACCCGATCCAATCACAAAGAAACCAAAGCCCACTACAGGGCGTGGAACTATATTGGAGGGATGGCTCAATGGGCCATGCAAAATTCACAGTACACCGGATACCATGCCAATACATAGCCTTAGAGCATGTTGGATACTCCGGCAGGTGGCCAAGAGCAGTGAGGATCTCCTCATCAACAATACCACAGAGCACCATCCCATGGATAATAACAATATAGTATTGACAGTCTTCGAGACCTTCGCCTCAAATATAGGTGCACGCGAGCACTCTGCAGCCTTGCCGAAGTCTGCCACGTTGCAGCAATAAATCCATGGAATGACACGGCCGTAACCTTCAATGCCAGTGACGAACCTCAATTCCGAACAGCCCGAGCACCAGCCACTTTGGTCCTTAGTCCAATCGTGGACGGCTTCCGGCTTACTAAAGTGCTCATGGACGGCGGCAGCAGATTAAACCTCATCTACGAAGAAACTCTTAGCAAAATGGAAATAAACAGGAGCCGCATTGAGCAAAGCAGCACGACCTTCAGAGGAATCATCCCTAGTCGGGAGGCACGCTGTGCGGGAAAAATCACACTAGATGTGGTATTCGGCACGCCGGAGAATTATAGGTCTGAAGAAATCACATTCCAAGTGGCCCTGTTCAGTAGCGGATACCATGCCCTTTTAGGGCGGGAGGCATTCACGATCTTCCAAGCTATACCCCATTACGGGTACATGAAGCTCAAAATGCCCGGGCCCAATGGAATCATCACTCTAGCTAGTGATCCGGACATAGCACTCCGCGTCGAAAATAAAACTGCCGCACTAGCCCTCGAGGCGTTATCTGAAGCCCTCGCGGCCGAAGAACTAACTGCACTGCGGTCCACAGTGGACATGGACGACGTGATACTCGACAAAAGATCCAAGTCCACCTCTTTTAAACCAGCGGATGAAACAGTCAAATTCCAGGTCCATCCAACGGACCCCACAAAAACAGCATCCATCGGGGCACTGCTGAACCCCACAACAGACGCCGCACTACGGGAGTTCTTGCGCGAGAATTGGGACATATTCGCCTGGCATCCTTCAGACATGCCAGGAATCCCACGCAGGCTGGCCGAACACAGCCTTAACATTCTAAAGGGGTTCAAACCGGTCAAGCAGACTCTCCGGCGTTTCTCTGAGCCTAAGCGACAAGCCATGGGAGAAGAGCTAGCCATGTTACTTGAGGCCGGATTCATTAGAGAAATAAAACATCCGGACTAGCTAGCAAACTTGGTGATGGTACCAAAGAAGGACAAATCCTGGCGCCTATGTGTCGATTTCAAGGACCTTAACAAGGCTTGCCCCAAGGATCCGTTCCCCCTCCCCCGCATCGACCAAATTATCGACGCTACCGCAGGACACGATTCATTGTGTTTCCTTGACGCATAATCCGGATACCATCAAATCAAGATGGCGGAGTCCGATCAAGCCGCAACGGTATTTATCACCCCATACGGCCCCTTCTGTTTTAACACCATGCCTTTCGGGCTTAAAAACGCCGGTGCAACCTATCAACGCATGATTCAGACATGCCTGGAAACACAGATCGGCAAAACAGTGGAGGCATACGTAGACGATGTGGTCATTAAAACAAGACACGTCGAATCCTTAATAGACGACTTGAGGCTCACGTTCGACAAGCTCCGAACATACGACATCAAGCTCAATCCGAAAAAATGTGTTTTAGCGTACCCGCCGGAAAGCTCTTGGGCTTCATCGTCTCCAATAGAGGAATTGAAGCAAATCCGGCTAAAATCCGAGCTCTGTCACAGTTGGCTATCCCAACAGACCTCAAGCAAATCCAGAAATTAACTGGATGCGTGGCTGCCTTAAGCCGCTTTATCTCCCGATTAGGAGAAAAGGCACTACCTCTTTATCGCCTTCTTTGACGCACCGAACACTTCGAGTGGACGGATGCGGCCACGGCCGGATTGGAAGAAATAAAGGCCGTCTTGGCTAGCAACCCAATCTTGGCCGCGCCAAATATCGGCGAACCAATGCTGCTATACATAGCGGCAACACACCAAGTTGTATACACCGCGCAGTGCTCGTCGTCGAACGAGAGACGGACGGACATAAATTTCTGCTTCAAAAGCCGGTATACTACGTGTCCACTGTCCTCACTCCATGCAAATCACGGTACCCACATTATCAAAAGATAGCATACGCGGTCTTCATGGCATCCCGGAAACTACAACACTACTTTCAAGAGTGTTCAATTACGGTGGCCTCTGAAGTACCACTCAACGACATAATAAATAACCGCTATGCCACGGGCCGGATTGCTAAATGGGCTATTGAGCTCCTCCCGTTCGACATAATATACAAACCACGACGAGCCATTAAATCACAAGTACTGGATGATTTTGTCGCCGAATGGACAGAAGCCGAACTCCCTAAAGAGTACGACGCGTACTGCAATTGGATCATGCACTTTGACGGCTCTAAAATGCTGGCTGGTCTGGGGGCAGGCATCATCCTGACATCCCCCACCTTAGATACAGTCCAATACGTATTCCAAACATTATACACAGACTCCAACAACGCAGCAGAATATGAGGCCCTGTTAGATAGTCTCCGGATGGTAGTCTCCATGGGCATTCAACGCCTAGAAGTGTGTGGGGATTCGAACCTCGCAATATTTCAAATAAATGGAGACTTCGATGCCAAGGATCCGAAAATGGCGGTTTACTGCAATGCCGTCCTCAAAATGTCAGCTCGGTTCGAGGGGCTCGAATTCCACCATGTGGTCTGAGAAAACAATCAAGCGGCGGATATCCTCGCCCACATCGGCGCTAAGCGTGACCCTGTCCCACCTAATATCTTCTTAGAAAGGCTGTTTAAGCCATCCGTGGTGTGGGAAGGGGAGACCGGCAAAATAGTCCGGATCTGGCCACAACTCCAGATCCCGAACACTCTGACGTAATCGGAGGCACTGCCACCGAAGTAACACCTTTGGCCCACGTGATTATGGCTGTCATCGCCCCGTGGACAGAACCCTTCTTGGCTTACCGAACTAGGCAAGAACTCCTGGAGGACCCAAACGAGGCACGTTGCATTGTGCGGCGGTCTAAAGCCTACAAGGTCCACGAGGGAGAGCTTTATAAGAAAAGCACTACCGGAGTACTTCAAAGGTGCATCTCCGAAGAGGAAGGACGACAACTTTTGGCAGAAATTCATGCTGGACTTGGCGGCCACCACGCCGCAGCACGGGCCCTTGTAAGCAAGGCCTTCCGTACTGGTTTTTACTGGCCGACGGCCCGAGCAGACGCACAGGACCTCGTCCAACGTTGTGTCGGTTGCCAGCTTTTCGCAAACCAAAGCCATATGCCACCTACCGCTCTCCAAACAATCCCTTACTTGGCCCTTTGTGGTCTGGGGGCTTGATATGGTCGGACCCCTTAAAGGGGGAAGCCATAAGAAAAAATACCTATTGGTCATGGTGGATAAATTCACCAAATGGATAGAAGCCAAACCAGTTAAAACGGTCGAGTCCGGACCAGTGATAGACTTCATATCCGGGGTTGTACACCGTTACGGCGTCCCCCATAGCATCATCGCAGATAACGGCTCGAACTATACAGCCGACGAGGTAAAAATTTGGTGCGGCAACATGGGCATTAAGCTCGATTATGCCTCTGTCTATCACCCTCAAACTAACGGTCAAGTCCAGCGAGCAAATGGTCTTATCATGAGCGGCATTAGACCCAAATTAGTGCGATCCTTGAAGGAATCAGATACACACTGGGTCGAGGAGCTCGACGCTGTACTATGGGGGCTGCGGACCACGCCGAATCGCACTACCGGATACACACCGTTTTTATGGTGTACGGCGCAGAGGCGGTACTGCCCCGCGACATCATTCATGACTCACCTCGAGTGCGCATGTACGAAGAGAAAGAAGCTGAGCTTGATCGGCAGGACAGTTTGGACGCCCTGGAGGAGGAGCGTGACGTGGCAAAAGCCCGCTCCACATTCTATCAGCAGTAGGCTCGACGGTATCAAAGCAGAGAAGTACGGGCCAAAACATATAACGTTGGCGAACTCGTTCTACGCCTACCAGAGAAGAAAAAGAACAAGCTCAAGCCCAAATGGGAAGGTCCCTTCATTATTAACAAAGTTCTGACCGGTGGAGCGTACCGTCTACGGGATGCATCGGACAATGGACTCGAGCCAAACCCATGGAACGCGGACAAACTCCGAAGGTTTTACGCCTAGCGCCGGACCCTCTGTTCGTCTCCTTACCTCCATCAATTTTTTATATATATCCGTTATCTGTCTTTTCTTTATTTCTTTCCTCCCTTTTTCTTCACGGCCTTAAAAGGTTAGAATGTGTCTTGATTACACACCCTTGACGCGCTAAGACGTGCTCATTATACCTGGGGGCTTCTTATAGAGAAGCTTAATATAACTATGTTCCGGGCTCTATGCCCCCCGCACATGTGTTACTTTTCCACATGTACCTTTTCTTCGCCATTATATGCATCGATATGACTTATGTTTTGGCCAAGCTGGGTTGCCTGGCTCTTGTGTTTATGCCCTACGTTCTCGTTAATTCGGCTAGGGCATAAGGGGAGCACCTCTGTGATTGTTACTGCCGGGTCAGCCGGACGTGTACCTCAGACTGGGTGAAGCCGAAAGCTAGCGTTCTTAAGGGAATATTCGGTCGGTGAACAAAAGATGACTTTTACTTATTGTACTACATGCCCCCAGATGTTTATATCCTGCGCCTCTTCTTGCAGTTTGGACATGCACATTAATGCATGCGTACCCAGCGAAAGGAACCCTTAACGGAACTATTCTCCCTGGAAGATGTTTCTTACTATCCATGTAATATAACACAGCTAGTCGGGTACTTGTCTGTTCAAGCACTTATGACCCCTACGCCTGGTTTCCATGCGTACCCCGGTTTTTACATAACTGAGCGGGTATTCGGATACACTCCGGACTGTCGGGTCCGGAGGTCGAAGCGAAAAGGTCCGCCATGACAAATGATTTACAATTCGGCTAGGGACAATATATGTCAATTGAAGTACAAAGTCACTTAGACTGACTAAATTCTTCTTCTATACCATCCAACAGGCTGTCTAGCCTACAATCCTGTTGGGAATACTTTGCGGCTAATTTCACCTGGTCATATACCAAACTGACGGGGATCTCTTTCCCGTCAGACCCCACAGGTCCGACTTCGGCCATATGGTTTGGGTCAGCCTTGGTATATCGAGTCTTCACCATAGCCCAGGCTTCCCTCGCACCTTGTCGGCAGGCAGATATCTTCCATAATCGGAAGCGCCGCCGCGCTCCCTTGAGCATCTCTACGAGCTCCCCCATGCCTCCTGGCAGGGAGGCGGATGGCCACAAGGCCTGGGCAATGCCCTGCATCACCTGCCGAACTTGTTCGTGCAGTTGTGAGAGCTCGGGCAGAAGATCACCTGCAGACCCGGGCATCTCCTCTGCGGGACGACCCGTCAGCATACCTACATATATAACTCTGTTAGCCGGTTTCTTCGCCGAACTCAATAAAATTTCGTTCAAGCACTTACTAAAAATGTCGCGTCGAAGCCTCTTATTCTCCTTTACGGAGTCAGCAAGTTGGGCCCGAACATCTTTCAGTTCAACACTCAACCAGATATTGGCATCTTGGAGATCGTTTTTCTCCTGTCTAACCTGCTTAAGCAGGCGCTCGCCAGCCTTTAACTGTCGTTGAGCATGTTGCTCATCCCCTTGCACGACCTCCGGATTAACTCCGGGGTGATCTGCAGAATCTATTGTTAGATTTGCATGCATGCCGCATACTAACTGGTAAGTGTCATTCTTTTTGATAGAGACAAGTGTTACCAGAGGGGGCCTTCTTGGACTCCTTCATTGCGGCAACTGCGGCCCGTAGCTGGGCTTTGCACTCCTCCAGCTCTTGAGACAACCGGGTATTCTTCTCCGTAAGCACCTACACAAATAATGATCCTTAAATCAGTTGTGTCAACTGTTTCAAGTCTCAGGGGCTACTGATATCCATAATTATCAGATTTTCTTACCCGTATATCCTTTACATACTGGTCCGTGGCTCTGGCAAGACCATTTTGGGCAGCTCGGATGTACGCGTCTCCTGAGTTGAAGGCATCGAACGCCTCTTCAGAGAAACCAGGGTCGCAAAGTATGGCCCGGCGACGCCTGTGATTCATGGCACTCTCCACTTCGGAGTTTGTAGCGGACAGCCTATCTGCATCCTATGTAGGAGGAACATCCGGCGTTGTCCTCACATTACCTTCTGCCTCTGGGTCCGGCTCTGAAGCCCGGCTAGTGGAGGCAAGGCCGGCAGGCCCTCCGGATATAGTCTGGCGGGCATTTTTTCTGCCAGGAACCATGGACGTCATTATATTTTCAAGACGACAACCATGGAGCAGGGTTCTTTTTCATACCTCTGCGACGGCGTCTCAGTCCTGACCGCCTTCCTTTTAAGCCTGCCCGGTTCCGGTGCCCCTTGTTGGTGGGTCACTGCGGGTTCGGCAAGGCGTCCCGAGGGCCTTCCCTGTAAGACACCAAATGTGTGCGGTAGGTGAAGTGTGAAAAACGGGATCCTTCTCGGAAGTTGGGACTCCGGTTTTACTTACATGCGATGCGGGAGCGTTTGGGGTAATCGGCTATGATGGCCACCAAGGCACCGTCGCAGCTCAATTGATAGAACGTCCTGTCGATGAGCTCCACAAATGTGTCCGGATCTTCTTCGAGTCCGGAGTCGAGGGCCCGATCAGGGTCCTCTGGCTGTGGAGATGGACTATGGATCTCCCTCACGGCTTTTCGCAGTTCCTGCTATGAAATATCAAGGTAAATATTTATGATAAAGAATGCGGGAAGGTCTGGATTAAAAAGTAGCAGCTCACCCAGTTTGGGGGGTTGTACATGGAGAATCCATCCCGTGGCTTAATGCGGATGAACTCCTCTTCCTCTCCTTTATATAAATCGGACAGTATTTCCGCTAGAGCAGTGGCTGAGTCCAGACCTTTACGACCGCAGCAGGTGGCATCGTCTTCTCCATTGAAGTGCCACATGGGTTGTCCCCGATATTGAAGTGGTTGCACCCCCCGCATTATACATATTGACATAACCTCGATTATTGTCAATCCCGATTTGGCCAGCATTTGTATCCGGCCCATCAAGTAAAGGACCCCTCTGTTATCTTCCTCCTGGGGGCTCCGAGGGCGCCAGCTGCGGTGTTTCTTCAAAGGGGCGTTATCAAACTCAGGAAGGCCCATCCGAATAGGGTCTGGAAGGGGGACGTCCTCCATATAAAACCACTCCGAAGGCCAGTCTTCGGATGTCTTCTTCGGAGTACCGGACAGATATCCGGTCTCGGCGATGCGCCATATTTCAGCTCCGCCCACTTGATATATTGACCCCTCCTGTGTACGGGGCACGAGGCAGAATAGCCTCTTCCATAGCTCGAAATGAGCTTCGCAGCCCAAAAACAGCTCGCAAAGGGCGACATAGCCTGCGATGTGTAATATGGAGGCAGGAGTAAAATTATGCAGCTGGAGGCCATAGAACTCCAGGAGCCCGCGGAGGAACGAATGGATTGGAAATCCAAGTCCCCTTAATAAGTAGGGGACAAGGCATACCCGCTCCCCCATAGATGGGTTGGGAAAGCTCTCCGCTTGCTCCCCGCCATTGTAAGTGGCTAGTCCAGCTAGGACGGGGACCATATACGCAGGACCCCTAGGTCTGTAACTCTACTAACTGTCTGTGGGAGACGGAACACTTCTTCCAGTTGCCTGGATTAGGGCTACGGGAGCAAGAGGAGGAGCTGCGACGGCCGGCCATGATGGAATGGACTTTTCCGGGCGCGCTCTGATGGATACTCGCTGTGGGAGGATGGTGTGATCTGGATCTGAGGATCCCCGGCTCTTTAAATAGACGATTTACTCACATGGCTAGGGTGGCAAATGTAAAAATGCCCTGGCTTCTCGCATTCGCTCGACACATGGAAGATAGCCATTATTAGGCACGGAAGCCAAGGAGTGCAACATTTATGGGAAGCCGGACACTACTCAACAGGTACTCAGAATTTGGAGAAGAACCCGCCTTGCAATGCCGAAGACAATCTGCGCGCCGGACTCATCGTCATTGAAGCCTGGTTTAGGGGCTACCGAGGGAGTCCTGGATTAGGGGGTCCTCGAACAGCCGGACTATATACTTTGGCCGGACTATTGGACTATGAAGATACAAGATTGAAGACTTCGTACCGTGTCTCGGTGGGACTCTCCTTGGCGTGGAAGGCAAGCTTGGCAATTCGGATATGTATATCTCCTCCATTGTAACCGACTCTGTGTAACCCTAGCCCCCTCCGTGTCTATATAAACCGGAGGGTTTAGTCCGTAGGACGACAACAATCATAATCATAGGCTAGCTTCTAGGGTTTAGCCTCTACGATCTCGTGGTAGATCAACTCTTGTAATACTCATATCATCAAGATCAATCAAGCAGGAAGTAGGGTATTACCTCCATTGAGAGGGCCCGAACCTGGGTAAAACATTGTGTCCCCCGCCTCCTGTTACCATCTGGCTTAGACGCACAGTTCGGGACCCCCTACCCGAGATCCGCCGGTTTTGACACCGACAGTTGGGCCGGCCTGGCAGCCTGCTGGGCCGAGGCCCAATTGGGGGGCTCTCTCTCTTTCTCTTTTCACATCTTAATTTCTTCTTTTTCAGTTTTGTTTTTTTATTACTGTTAACTATTTATTTTAGCTAACAAATGAACTTTGTTTAAAAGTCCACTTATCAAATAAATACTAGACAATATTATAAGGCAGCACACGAAGTTTTAATTTATTTTGAAAAGGTTAGATATTTATTTAAATCGGTCGATTTAATTGTTGCTAACCAAAAAATTTATTCCAGGGGCATTTTGGGAATTCAAAGAGGTTGGATCCAACATGAAAAATATCCAGGGATTATTTGCCACACCTTGAACATTTTTTATTTGCATGTTTTACAAATTTGAAATTGGGCTTAAATTTGAATTTGAATTTGACTTCTGCCTCGGATCAGATAAGGATTAGCAACAGTAAGAGTGATGACATGGCATCATTAACCTGAGATTACTGTAGCTTAATTATCCGGGCGTCACACCGGGACTAAAGGCCACCCTTCTGTCCCGGTTCTAGGCATGAACTGGGACCAATGGCTGTGGGCCAGGAGCGAGGACCATTGGTCCCAGTTCGTGCCTAGAACCGGGACAAATGGGTCCACATGAACCGGGACAAATGCCTCCCGAGGCCCAGCCGGCCCCCTGGGTGCACGAACCGGGACGTATGCCCCCCATGGGTCCCAGTTCGTGACTGAACCGGGACTAATGGGCTGGCCAAGCCCCAACCAAAGCCCTGTTTTCTACTAGTGTCAAGCAATTCAGTTGACAAACTCAAAGTGATAAAGAAAAACTTTTACAAACTCTGTTTGATCTTGTTGTTGCAAATATGTAAAGCCAGTATTCATGTTTTCAGCAAAGATTATGAACTAATCATATTCGCAATAACATTTAGGTCTCACATTTACTCATATCAATGGCATAATCAACTAGCGAGCAATAATAATAAATCTTGGATGACAACACTTTTTCAAAACAATCATGATATGATATAACAAGATGGTATCTCGCTAGCCCTTTCTGAGACCGGAAAACATAAATGAAGAGCACCCTTGAAGATTAAGGACTGACTAGACATTGTAATTCATGGTAAAAGAGATCCAGTCACAGTCATACTCAATATAAATTAATAACAATGCATCCAAATGACAGTGGTGCTCTCTAACTGGTGCTTTTTATAAGAGGATGATGACTCGATAATAAAAATAAATAGATAGGCCCTTCGTAGAGGGAAGCAGGGATTTGCAGAGGTGCCAGAGCTTAACTTTTTGAAATAGAGATAAATAATATTTTGAGCGGTATGCTTTCATTATCAACATAACAACCAAGAGATCTCGACATCTTCCATGCTACATACATTATAGGCGGTTCCCAAACAGAATGGTAAAGTTTATACTCCCCCACTACCAACAAGCACACTCTACGGCTGGTCCGAAACAACGGGTGCCGTCCAACTAACAACAGTCCTGGGGGAGTTTTGTTCGCAATTATTTTTATTTGATTTGAGCATGGGACTGGGCATCCCGGTTACCGACCATTTTCACGTGAATGATGAGCGGAGTCCACTCATCGTGAGAATAACCCACCTAACATGGAAGATACTGATAGCTCTAGTTGGTACATGAGCGATTCGAGCATACAAAACAGATTATCATTTGAAGGTTTAGAGTTTGGCACATGCAAATTTACTTGGAACGGAAGGTAAATACCGCATATAGGAAGGTATGATGGACTCATATGGAACAACTTTGGGGTTTATGGAGATGGATGCACAAGCAGTATTCCCGCTTAGTACATGTGAAGGCTAGAAAAAGATTGGGGAGCGACCAACTAGAGAGGGACAACAGTCATAAACATGCATTGGGATTAATCAACATTGAATGCAAGCATGAGTAGGATATAAATCACCATGAACATAAATATCGTAGAGCTATGTTGATTTTGTTCAACTACATACGTGAACATGTGCAAAGTCAAGCCACTCGAATCATTCAAAGGAGGATACCATCCTATCATACTACATCACAACCATTTTAATTTCCATGTTGACACGCAAGGTAAACCATTATAAGCTCCTAGCTAATTAAACATGGCATGAGTAACTATAATCCCTAATTGTCATTGCAAACACGTTTCATTCATAATAGGCTGAATAAGGAACGATGAACTAATCATATTTACAAAAATAAGATAGGTCGAGTTCATACCAGCTTTTCCTCATCTCAATCATTTCATCATACATCGACATTATTGCCTTTCACTTGCACGAACGAACAGTGTGGATAATAATAATAGTGCACGTGCATTGGACTAAGCTGGAATTTGCAAACATTTATTCAAAGGAGAAGACAAGGTAATATGGGCTCTTTGTTAGATAAAAAATAATGCATATGAGAGCCACTCAACATTTTCATCGTGGTCTTCTCCTCTCAACCCCCAAAGAAAAGAAAATAATTTCAAAGAAACACACTGAAATGTTTTTGGAGTTTTTGTTTTTCTGAAGAAAGGTAAAACAAGAACGAGAAAAACTATTTATACGGGAAAGCTCCCAACAAGCAAAAGAAGAACGAGAAATCTTTTTGGGTTTTATTTTAATATTACAACTAAGCATGCATAGAAAGTAAACTAACCACAACTAATTTTTTTGGATTTTCTCTTAAGATTTTTCAAACACACAAGAAGAAAGCGAGATAAAAAAATAAACAAACATGGATAATGTTGGGGAACATAGTATTTTCAAAATTTTTGCGTACGATCACACAAGGTCTATCTAGGAGAAGCATAGCAATGAGTGGGGAGAGTGTGTCCACGTACCCTCGTAGACCAAAAGCGGAAGCGTTTAGTAACGCGATTGATTTAGTCAAACGTCTTCGCGATCCAACCGACCCAAGTACCGAACGCACGGCACCTCTGCGATCTGCACACGTTCAGCTCGGTGACGTCCCTCGAACTCTTGATCTAGTTGAGGCCGAGGGAGAGTTCCGTCAGCATGACGGTGTGGTGACGGTGGTGATGAAGTTACCGACACAGGGCTTTGCATAAACACTACGACGATATGACCGAGGTGTGTAACTGTGGAGGGGGGCACCGCACACGGCTAAAATATCAACTTGTGTGTCTTTGGGTGCCCCCTTGCCCACGTATATAAAGGAGGGGGGAAGAGGAGGCCGGCCTAGGAGGGGCGCGCCTATAGGGGGAGTCCAACTAGGATTCCCAATCCTAGTTGGAGTCCCCTTCCTTTTCCAAGAGGGGAGAGAGGGAAGGTGTAGGAGAGGGAGAAGGAAATAAGGGGCGCCGCCGCCTCCCTACTCCAATTCAGACCATCCCATGGGGGGGGGGGTGGCCTCCCCTTGTGGCCCTTCTCTCCTTTCCACTAAGGCCCATGAAGGCCCAATACTTCCCCCGGCGAATTCCCGTAACTCTCCGGTACTCCAAAAAATACCCGAACCACTCAGAACCTTTCTGATGTCCTAATATAGCCTTCCAATATATCGATCTTTACGTCTCGACCATTTCGAGACTCCTCGTCATGTCCGTGATCTCATCCGGGACTCTGAACAAACTTCGGTCATCGAATCACATAACTCATAATACAAATCGTCATCGAACGTTAAGCGTGCGGACCCTACGGGTTCAAGAACTATGTAGACATGACCGAGACACATCTCCGGTCAATAACCAATAGAGGAACCTGGATGATCATATTGGCTCCTACATATTCTACGAAGATCTTTATCGGTGAAACCGCATAACAACATACGTTGTTCCCTTTGTCATCGGTATGTTACTTGCCCGAGATTCGATCATCGGTATCATCATACCTAGTTCAATCTCGTTACCGGCAAGTCTCTTTACTCGTTCTGTAATGCATCATCTCGCAACTAACTCATTAGTCACACTGCTTGCAAGGCTTATATTGATGTGCATTACCGAGAGGGCCCAGAGATACCTCTCCGATACTTGGAGTGACAAATCCTAATCTCGATCTATGCCAACCCAACAAACACCTTTGGAGACACTTGTAGATCATCTTTATAATCACCCAATTACGTTGTGACATTTGATAGCACACAAGGTGTTCCTCCGGTATTCGGGAGTTGCATAAATCTCATAGTTAGAGGAACATGTATAAGTCATGAAGAAAGCAATAGCAATAAAACTCAACGATCATAATGCTAAGCTAACGGATGGGTCTTGTCCATCACATCATTCTCTAATGATGTGATCCCGTTCATCAAATGACAACACATGTCTATGGTCAGGAAACTTAACCATCTTTGATTAACGAGCTAGTCTAGTAGAGGCATACTAGGGACACTTTGTTTTGTCTATGTATTCACACATGTATCAAGTTTCCGGTTAATATAATTCTAGCATGAATAATAAACATTTATCATGATATAAGGAAATAAAATAATAACTTTATTATTGCCTCTAGGGCATATTTCCTTCAGTCTCCCACTTGCACTAGAGTCAATAATCTAGTTCACATCACCATGTGATTTAACACCAATAGTTCACATCGTCATGTGATTTAACACTCTATAGTTCACATCACCATGTGACCAATACCCAAAGGTTTTACTAGAGTCAATAATCTAGTTCACATCGCCATGTGATTAACACCCAAAGAGTACTAAGGTGTGATCATGTTTTGCTTGTGAGAGAGGTTTAGTCAAAAGTTCTGCCACCATCAGATCCGTATGTATTTTGCAAATTTCTATGTCTACAATACTCTGCACGGAGCTACTCTAGCTAAATGCTCCCACTTTCAATATGTATCCAGATCGAGACTCAGAGCCATCCAGATCGGTGTCAAAGCGAGCTGCTACCACTTGAGCACTGCGTTGGTTCTCCCTTGAAGAGGAAAGGGTGATGCAGCAAAGTAGCGTAAGTATTTCCCTCAGTTTTTGAGAACCAAGGAATCAATCAGTAGGAGGCCACGCACAAGTCCCTCACACCTACACAAACAAATAAATCCTCACAACCAATGCAATAAAGGGGTTGTCAATCCCTTCACGGTCACTTACGAGATGAGATCTGATAGATATGATAAGATAATATTTTTGGTATTTTTATGATAAAGATGCAAAGTAAAATAAAAGCAAAATAAAAGGCAATGGAAATAGCTTGTTGTAGGAAGATTAATATGATGGAAAATAGACCCCGGGGCCATAGGTTTCACTAGTGGCTTCTCTCATGAGCATAAGTATTACGGTGGGTGAACAAATTACTGTTGAGCAATTGACAAAATTGAGCATAGTTATGAGAATATCTAGGTATGATCATGTATATAGGCATCACGCCCGTGACATGTAGACCGACTCCTGCTTGCATCTACTACTATTACTCCACACATCGACAGCTATCCAGCATGCATCTAGAGTATTAAGTTCAAAAGAACAAAGTAATGCTTTAAGCAAGATGACATGATGTAGAGGGATAAATTCATGCAATATGATAAAAAACCCCATCTTGTTATCCTCGATGGCAACAATACAATACATGCCTTGCTGCCCCTACTGTCACTGGGAAAGGACACCGCATGATTGAACCCAAAGCTAAGCACTTCTCCCATTGCAAGAAAGATCAATCTAGTAGGCCAAACCAAACTGATAATTCAAAGAGACTTGCAAAGATAACCAATCATACATAAAAGAATTCAGAGAAGATTCAAATATTGTTCATAGATAAACTTGATCATAAACCCACAATTCATCGGTCTCAACAAACACACCGCAAAAGAAGATTACATCGAATAGATCTCCACAAGACAGGGGGAGAACATTGTATTGAGATCCAAAAAGAGAGAAGAAGCCATCTAGCTAATAACTATGGACCCGAAGGTTTGAGGTAAACTACTCACACATCATCGGAGAGGCTATGGTGTTGATGTAGAAGCCCTCCGTGATCGATGCCCCCTCCGGAGGAGCTCCGGAAAAGGCCCCAAGATGGGATCTCATGGGTACAGAAGGTTGCGGCGGTGGATTAGGTTTTTGGCTCCGTTTGATATTCTTTTTCTGCGAAACTCTGAAATAGGCAAAAAACAGCAATTCTAGGCTGGGCCTCCGGTTAATAGGTTAGTCCCAAAAATAATATAAAAGTGTATAATAAAGCCCATGAATGTCCAAAACAGAATATAATATAGCATGGAACAATCAAAAATTATAGATACGTTGGAGACGTATCAAGCATCCCCAAGCTTAATTCCTGCTCGTCCTCGAGTAGGTAAATGATAAAAACAGAATTTTTGATGTGGAATGCTACTTGGCATAATTTCAATGTAATTCTTCTTAATTGTGGTATGAATATTCAGATCCGAAAGATTCAAGATAAAAGTCCATATTGACATAAAAGTAATAATACTTCAAGCATACTAATTAAGCAATTATGTCCTCTCAAAATAACATGGCCAATGAAAGTTCATCCCTACAAAATCATATAGTTTAGTCATGCTCCATTTTCGTCACACAAGAATGCTATCATCATGCACAACCCCGATGACAAGCCAAGCAATTGTTTCATACTTTAGTAATATCAAACTTTTTCAACCTTCACGCAATACATGAGCGTGAGCCATGGATATAGCACTATGGGTGGAATAGAGTATAATGATGGGGGTTATGTGGAGAAGACAAAAAGGAGAAAGTCTCACATCAACGTGGCTAATCAATGAGCTATGGAGATGCCCGTCGATTGATGTTAATGCAAGGAGTAGGGAGTGCCATGCAACGGATGCACTAGAGCTATAAATGTATGAAAGCTCAACAAAACAAACTAAGTGGGTGTGCATCCAACTTGCTTGCTTACGAAGACCTAGGGCATTTGAGGAAGCCCATTGTTGGAATATACAAGCCAAGTTCTATAATGAAAAATTCCCACTAGTATATGAAAGTGACAAAACAAGAGACTCTCTATCATGAAGATTATGGGGCTACTTTGAAGCACAAGTGTGGTAAAAGGATAGTAACATTGTCCCTTCTCTCTTTTTCTCTCATTATTTTGGGACTTCCCTTTTTTCATGGCATTTCTCTTATTTATTTATTTATTTATTTATTTCCTCACTTGGGACAATGCTCTAAAAATTATGATCATCACACTTCTATTTATTTACAACTCAATGATTACAACTCGATACTAGAACAAAGTATGACTCTATATGAATGCCTCCGGCGGTGTACCGGGATATGCAATGAATCAAGAGTGACATGTATGAAAGAATTATGAATGGTGGCTTTGCCACAAATACTATGTCAACTACATGATCATGCAAAGCAATATGACAATGATGAACGTGTCATGATAAACGGAACGGTGGAAAGTTGCATGGCAATATATCTCGGAATGGCTATGGAAATGCCATAATAGGTAGGTATGGTGGCTGTTTTGAGGAAGATATAAGGAGGTTTATGTGTGAAAGAGCGTATCATATCACAGGGTTTGGATGCACTGGCGAAGTTTGCACCAACTCTCAATGTGAGAAAGGGAAATGCACGGTACCGAAGAGGCTAGCAATGATGGAAAGGTGAGAGTGCGTATAATCCATGGACTCAACATTAGTCATAAAGAACTCACATACTTATTCCAAAAATCTACAAGTCATCAAAAACCAAGCACTACGGGCATGCTCCTAGGGGGATAGATTGGTAGGAAAAGACCATCGCTCGTCCCCGACCGCCACTCATAAGGAGGACAATCAAAGAACACCTCATGTTTCAAATTTGTTACATAACGTTTACCATACGTGCATGCTACGGGACTTGCAAACTTCAACACAAGTATTTCTCAAATTCACAACTACTCAACTAGCACAACTTTAGTATCACTACCTCCACATCTCAAAACAATCATCAAGCATCAAACTTCTCTTAGTATCCAACACACTCATAAGAAAGTTTTTACTAGTCTTGAATACCTAGCATATTAGGATTAAGCAAATTACCATGCTGTTTAAGACTCTCAAAATAATATAAGTGAAGCATGAGAGAACAATAGTTTCTATAAAACAAATCCACCACCGTGCTCTAAAAGATATAAGTGAAGCACTAGAGCAAAAACTATATAGCTCAAAAGATATAAGTGAAGCACATAGAGTATTCTAATAAATTCCGAAGCAGGTGTGTCTCTCATCAAAAGGTGTGTACAGCAAAGATGATCGTGGTAAACTAACAAAAAAAGACTCAAATAATACAAGACGTTCCAAGCAAAACACATATCATGTGGTGAATAAAAATATAGGTCCAAGTAAGTTACCGATGGAAGTAGACAAAAGAGGGGATGCCTTCTGGGGCATCCCCAAGCTTTGGATTTTTGGTGTCCTTAGATTATCTTGGGGTGCCATGGGCATCCCCAAGCTTAGGCTCTTGCCACTCCTTGTTCCATAATCCATCAAATCTTTTACCCAAAACTTGAAAACTTCACAACACAAAACTTAACAGAAAATCTCGTGAGCTCCGTTAGCGAAACAAAACAAAACACCACTTCAAGGTACTGTAATGAACTCATTCTTTATTTATATTGGTGTTAAACCTACTGTATTCCAACTTCTCTATGGTTTATAAACTATTTTACTAGCCATAGATTCATCAAAATAAGCAAACAACACACGAAAAACAGAATCTGTCAAAAACAGAACAGTCTGTAGTAATCTGTAACTAACGCAAACTTATGGAACTCAAAAAATTCAGAAAAAATAGGACGGCCTAGACAATTTGTTTATTGATCAGAAGCAATTGGAATCAATATTTTATCACGTTCTGGTGATTTTTAACAATTATTTTCGTGAACAGAAAGTTTCTGGAATTTTCTGCAAGATCAAATAACTATCATCCAAGAAGATCCTATAGGTTTAACTTGGCACAAACACTAATTAAAACATAAAAACACATCTAATCAGAGGCTACAACAAAGATTTATTCCTAAACAGAAGCAAAAGCAAAAAAAAACTAAAAATAAAATTGGGTTGCCTCCCAACAAGCGCTATCGTTTAACGCCCCTAGCTAGGCATAAAAGCAAGGATAGATTTAGGTATTGCCATCTTTGGTAGGCAATCCATAAGTGGCTCTCATAATAGACTCATAAGGTAATTTTATTTTCTTTCTAGGGAAGTGTTCCATGCCTTTCCTTAACGGAAATTGGAATCTAATATTCCCTTCCTTCATATCAATAATTGCACCAATCGTTCTAAGGAAAGGTCTACCAAGAATAATAGGACATGAAGGATTGCAATCTATATCAAGAACAATAAAATCTATGGGCACATAATTACTATTTGCAATAATAAGAACATCATTAATTCTTCCCATAGGTTTATTAATGGCGGAATCCGCAAGGTGCAAGTTTAGAGAGCAATCATCAAAATCACGGAAACCTAGCAAATCACACAAAGTTTTTGGAATCGTGGAAACACTAGCACCCAAGTCACACAAAGCATAGCATTCATGATCTTTAATTTTAATTTTAATAGTAGGTTCCCACTCATCATAATGTTTTCTAGGGATAGAAACTTCCAACTCAAGTTTTTCTTCATAAGATTGCATCAAAGCATCAATGATATGTTTAGTAAAAGCTTTATGTTGACTATAAGCATGTGGAAAATTTAGCACGGATTGCAACAAGGAAATACAATCTATCAAAGAGCAATTATCATAATTAAATTCCTTGAAATCCAAAATAGTGGGTTCATTAATATCTAGAGTTTTGATCTCTTCAATCCCACTTTTACCAATTTTTGCATCAAGATCTAAAAACTCAGAATTTTTGGAACGCCTTCTAGGTAAAGGTGGATCATATTCAGTCCCATCATTATCAAGATTCATATGCAAAAAAAAGAATTAATAGGGGACACATCAATAACTTTTAGATCTTCATCTTTATTTTCATAGAAATCTTCCGGCTTAGCGGCCATCTTATTAACTAAGGTGGCTTGTTTATCCGAAATTTCAGCTATTAACTTCTCTAGATGAGCAATCTGGGATCTCAAACCATCAAATTCTTTGGACATATCATCGAGCTCTTTATTCATATAACTCATAAAGCTTTTTTGTTCCTTAAGCTCGTTTCTAAAGAAATTATTATGTTCAAATTGTAATACCATGAAACTCCTAACGTTGCTTTCGGTCTCTTCTAGCCTTTTAAGGTGAGGATCACCAAATCTTGGTAGAGCCATCGTGACAAACAAGCAATCCAACACACGAGCAAACAAGAAGCAAGCGGAAAAGAGGCGAACTAAAAAGAGAGGGCGAATAAAACGGCAAGGGTGAAGTGGGGGAGAGGAAAACGAGAGGCAAATGGCAAATAATGTAATGTGGGAGATAAGGGTTTGTGATGGGTACTTGGTATGTTGACTTTTGCGTAGACTCCCCGGCAACGGTGCCAGAAATCCTTCTTGCTACCTCTTGACACTGCGTTGGTTTTCCCTTGAAGAGGAAAGGGTGATGCAGCAAAGTAGCGTAAGTATTTCCCTCAGTTTTTGAGAACCAAGGTATCAATCCAGTAGGAGGCCACGCACAAGTCCCTCGCACCTACACAAACAAATAAATCCTCGCAACCAACGCAATAAAGGGGTTGTCAATCCCTTCACGGTCACTTACGAGAGAGAGATCTGATAGATATGATAAGATAATATTTTTGGTATTTTTATGATAAAGATGCAAAGTAAAATAAAAGCAAAATAAAAGGCAATGGAAATAGCTTGTTTTTGGAAGATTGATATGATGGAAAATAGACCCCGGGGCCATAGGTTTCACTAGTGGCTTCTCTCATGATCATAAGTATTATGGTGGGTGAACAAATTACTGTTGAGCAATTGACAAAATTGAGCATAGTTATGAGAATATCTAGGTATGATCATGTATATAGGCATCACGCCCGTGACATGTAGACCGACTCCTGCTTGCATCTACTACTATTACTACACACATCGACAGCTATCCAGCATGCATCTAGAGTATTAAGTTCAAAAGAACAAAGTAATGCTTTAAGCAAGATGACATGATGTAGAGGGATAAATTCATGCAATATGATAAAAACCCCATCTTGTTATCCTCGATGGCAACAATACAATACGTGCCTTGCTGCCCCTACTATCACTGGGAAAGGACACCGCATGATTGAACCCAAAGCTAAGCACTTCTCCCATTGCAAGAAAGATCAATCTAGTAGGCCAAACCAAACTGATAATTCGAAGAGACTTGCAAAGATAACCAATCTTACATAAAAGAACTCAGAGAAGATTCAAATATTGTTCATAGATAAACTTGATCATAAACCCACAATTCATCGGTCTCAACAAACACACCGCAAAATAAGATTACATCGAATAGATCTCCACAAGACAGGGGGAGAACATTGTATTGAGATCCAAAAAGAGAGAAGAAGCCATCTAGCTAATAACTATGGACCCGAAGGTCTGAGGTAAACTACTCACACATCATCGGAGAGGCTATGGTGTTGATGTAGAAGCCCTTCGTGATCGATGCCCCCTCCGGCGGAGCTCCAAAAAAGGCCCCAAGATGGGATCTCATGGGTACAGAAGGTTGTGGCGGTGGAAGTAGGTTTTTGGCTCCGTTTGATATTCTTTTTCTGCGAAACTCTGAAATAGGCAAAAAAAACAGCAATTCTGGGCTGGGCCACCGGTTAATAGGTTAGTCCCAAAATATAAAAGTGTATAATAAAGCCCATTAATGTCCAAAATAGAATATAATATAGCATGGAACAATAAAAAATTATAGATACGTTGGAGACGTATCACGTGCATCGACGTAACTCTTTACGACGAACTCTTTATCATCTCCATAACAGAGAAATATGTCCTTATTCCACTAAGGATAATTTTGACTGTTGTCCAGTGATCCACTCCTGGATCACTATTGTACCCTCTGGCCAAACTCATGGTGAGGTTCACAATAGTCTGGTACACAGCATAACATACTTCATAGAACCTATGACTGAGGCATAGGGAATGAATTTTCATTCTCTTTCTATTTTCTGTCGTGGTAAGGTTTTGAGTCTTTACTCAACTTCACACCTTGCAACACAGGCAAGAACTCCTTCTTTGACCATTCCATTTTGAACTACTTCAAAATCTTGTCAAGGTATGTACTCATTGAAAAAACTTATCAAGCGTCTTGTTCTATCTCTATAGATCTTGATGCTCAATATGTAAGCAGCTTCACCGAGGTCTTTTTTTGAAAAACTCCTTTCAAACACTCCTTTATGCTTTCTAGAAAAATTCTACATTATTTCCGATCAATAATATGTCATTCACATACACTTATCAGAAATGTTGTAGTGCTCCCACTCACTTTCTTGTAAATTCTTCACTACAAGTCGGTATAAAACCATATGCTTTGATCAGCTTATCAAAGCGTATATTCCAACTCCGAGATGCTTGCACAGTCCATAGATGGATCACTGGAGCTTGCACACTTTGTTAGCACCTTTAGGATTGAAAAAACCTTCTTGTTGCATCATATACAACTCTTCTTTAAGAAATCAATTAAGGAATGTAGTTTTCGACATCCATTTGCCAGATTTCATGAAATGTGGCAATTGCTAACATGATTTGGACAGACTTTAAGCATCGATACGAGTAAGAAAATCTCATCGTAGTCAACATCTTGAACTTGTCAAAAACCCTTTTCGACAAGTCGAGCTTTGTAGATAGTAACACTACTACCAGCATCCGTCTTCCTCTTGAAGATCAATTTTATTCTCTATGGCTTGCTGATCATCGGGCAAGTCAACCAAAGTCCATACTTTGTTCTCATACATGGATCCTATCTTAGATTTCATGGCCTCAAGCCATTTTGCGGAATCTGGGCTCATCATCCCTTCCTCATAGTTCGTAGGTTCGTCATGGTCAAGTAACATGACCTCCAGAATAGGATTGCCATACCACTCTGGTGCGGACCTTACTCTGGTTGAGCTACGAGGTTCGGTAGTAACTTGATCTAAAGTTTCGTGATCATCATCATTAGCTTCCTCACTAATTGGTGTAGGCATCACCGGAACTGATTTATGTGATAAACTACTTTCCAACTCGAGAGAAGGTACAATTACCTCATCAAGTTCTACTTTCCTCCCACTCACTTCTTTCGAGAGAAACTCCTTCTCTAGAATGGATCCATTCTTAGCAACGAATATCTTGCCTTCGGATCTGTGATATAAGGTGTACCCAACAGTCTCCTTTGGGGATCCTATGAAGACACATTTCTCTGATTTGGGTTCGAGCTTATCAGGTTGAAGCTTTTTCACATAAGCATCGCAGCCACAAACTTTAAGAAACGACAGCTTAGGTTTCTTGCCAAACCACAGTTCATATGGTATCGTCTCAACGGATTTATATGGTGCCCTATTTAACGTGAATGCAACCGTCTCTAATGCATAACCCCAAAACGATAGTGATAAATCGGTAAGAGACATCATAGATCGCACCATATCTAATAAAGTACGGTTATGACGTTCGGACACACCATTATGCTGTGGTGTTCCAGGTGGCGTGAGTTGCGAAACTACTACGATCGAGATTCAATAAACCATTCACCTTGGGTGTATGGCCACAAAAGGTTTTATTCATGTAAAAAGAATAACAATTATTCTTTGACTTAAATGAATAACCGTATTGCAATAAACATGATCCAATCATATTATGCTCAATGTAAACACCAAATAACATTTATTTTAGATTCAACACTAATCCCGAAGGTAAAGGGAGTGTGCGATGGTGATCTTATCAACCTTGGAATCACTTCCAACACACATCGTCACCTTGCCCTCAACTAGTCTTTGTTCTTTTTGTAACACATGTTTCGAGTTACTAATCATAGCAACTGAACCAGTATCAAATACCCAGGGGCTACTATGAACACTAGTAAAGTACACATCAATAACATGTATCTCATATATATACTTTTGTTCACTTTGCGATCCTTCTTATCCGCCAAGTATTTGGGGCAATTCCGCTTCCAGTGACCATTTCCTTCGCAGTAGAAGCACTCAGTTTCAGGCTTGGGTCTAGCTTTGGGCTTTTTCATGGGAGTGGCAACTTGCTTGCCATTCTTATTGAATTTCCCTTTCTTTCCCTTGCCCTTTTACTTGAAACTAATGGTCTTGTCAACCATCAACATTTGATGCTTTTCTTGACTTCTACCTTCGTCGATTTCAGCATCATGAAGAGCTCGGGAATCGTTTTCGTCATCCCTTGCATATTATAGTTCATCACGAAGTTCTAGTAACTTGGTGATAGTGACTAGAGAACTCTGTCAATCACTATTTTATCTGGAATATTAACTCCCACTTGATTCAAGCAATTGTAGTACTCAGACAATCTGAGCACATGCTCACTGGTTGAGTTATTCTCCTCCATCTTGTAGGCAAAGTACTTGTCAGAGGTCTCATACCTCTCGACTCGGGCATGAGTCTGAAATACCAATTTCATCTCTTGGAACAACTTATATGCTCCGTGGCGTCCAAAACATTTTTTAAGTCCCGGTTCTAAGCCGTAAAGCATGGTGCACTAAACTATCAAGTAGTTATCATACCGAGCTTGCCAAAAGTTCATAACGTCTGCATTTGCTCCTGTAATAGGTCCGTCACCTAGCGGTGCATCAAGGACATAATTCTTTTGTGCAGCAATGAGGATAATCCTCAGATCACGGACCTAGTCCGCATCATTGCTACTATCATCTTTCAACATAGTTTTTCTCTAGGAACATATCAAAAATAAACGGGGACCTACATCGCGAGCTATTGATCTACAACATAGTTATGCAAATACTATCAGGACTAAGTTCATGATAAATTGAAGTTCAATTAATCATATTACTTAAGAACTCCCACTTAGATAGACATCGATCCCTCTAGTCATCTAAGTGATCACGTGATCCATATCAACTAAACCATGTCCGATCATCATGTGATATGGAGTAGTTTTCAATGGTGAACATCACTATGTTGATCATATCTACTATATGATTCACACTCGACCTTTCGGTCTCAGTGTTCCGAGGCCATATCTGCATATGCTAGGCTCGTCAAGTTTAACCCGAGTATTCTGCGTGTGCAAAACTAGCTTGCACCCATTGTATGTGAACGTAGAGCTTATCACACCCGATCATCACGTGGTGTCTCAGCACGATGAACTTTCGCAACGGTGCATACACAGGGAGAACACTTGTACCTTGAAATTTAGTGAGAGATCATCTTATAATGCTACCGCCGAACTAAGCAAAATAAGATGCATAAAGGATAAACATCACATGCAATCAATATAAGTGATATGATATGGCCATTATCATCTTGTGCCTTTGATCTCCATCCAAAGCACCGTCATGATCACCATCGTCACCGGCTTGACACCTTGATCTCCATCGAAGCATCGTTGTCGTCTCGCCAACTATTTCTTCTACGACTATCGCTACAGCTTAGTGATAAAGTAAAGCAATTACATGGCGATTGCATTTCATACAATAAAGCGACAACCATATGGCTCCTGCCAGTTGCCGATAACTTCGTTACAAAACATGATCATCTCATACAATAAAATTTAGCATCATGTCTTGACCATATCACATCACAACATGCCCTGCAAAAACAAGTTAGACGTCCTCTACTTTGTTGTTGCAGGATTTACGTGGCTGCTACGGGCTTCTAGCAAGAACCGTTCTTACCTACGCATCAAAACCACAATGATTTTTCGTCAAGTGTGCTGTTTTAACCTTCAACAAGGACCGGGCGTAGCCACA
The DNA here is from genome assembly GCF_018294505.1 of Triticum aestivum. Lineage (NCBI taxonomy): Eukaryota > Viridiplantae > Streptophyta > Magnoliopsida > Poales > Poaceae > Triticum > Triticum aestivum. The sequence continues at coordinate 4,970,992 of NC_057805.1, forward strand.
CTCGATTCAACTAAAGTTGGAGAAACACACACCCACTAGCCACCTGTGTGCGAAGCACGTCGGTAGAACCAGTCTCATGAACGCGGTCATGTAATGTCGATCTGGGCCGCTTCATCCAACAATACCGCCAAATCAAAGTATGACATGCTGGTAAGCAGTATGACTATTATCGCCCGCAACTCTTTGTGTTCTACTCGTGCATATAGCATCTACGCATAGAACTGGCTCGGATGCCACTGTCGGGGAACGTAGTATTTCAAATTTTTTGCCTACGATCACGCAAGATCTATCTAGGAGTAGCATAGCAACAAGCAGGGAGAGTGTGTCCACGTACCCTCATAGACCGAAAGCGGAAGCGTTTAGTAACGCGGTTGATGTAGTCGAACGTCTTCGCGATCCAACCGATCCAAGTACGGAACACACGGCACCTCCGCGATTTGAACACGTTCAGCTCGGTGGCGTCCCTCGAACTCTTGATCCAGTTGAGGCCGAGGGAGAGTTCCGTCAGCACAACGGTGTGGTGACGGTGATGATGAAGTTACCGGCGCAGGGCTTTGCATAAGCACTACGACAATATGACCGAGGTGTGTAACTGTGGAGGGGGGCACCGCACACGGCTAAAAGATCAACTGGTGTGTCTTTGGGTCCCCCCCTTGCCCACGTATATACATGAGGGGGGAAGAGGAGGCCGTCCTGGGAGGGACGCGCCTATAGGGGGAGTCCAACTAGGATTCCCAATCCTAGTTGGAGTCCCCTTCCTTTTCCAAGAGGGGAGAGAGGGAAGGTGTATGTAGGTGTCAAAACCGGCGGATCTCGGGTAGGGGGTCCCGAACTATGCGTCTAGGATCGATGGTAACAGGAGACAGGGGACATGATGTTTACCCAGGTTCGGGCCCTCTCTATGGAGGTAATACCCTACTTCCTGCTTGATTGATCTTGATGAATATGAGTGTTACAAGAGTTGATCTACCACGAGATCGTAATGGCTAAACCCTAGAAGTCTAGCCTGTATGACTATGGTAATGAATATCCTTTCCGGACTAACCCCTCCGGTTTATATAGGCACCGGGGGGATCTAGGGTTTACATAGAGTCGTTTACATAAGAAGGAATCTTCATAGTCGGTCGCCAAGCTTGCCTCCCACGCCAAGTAGAGTCCAATCCGGACACGGGTACAGTCTTCGGCCTTCATGTCTTCACAGCCCATCAGTCCGGCCCAATGGATAACGAACCGGACGCCCGAGGACACCTTAGTCCAGGATTCCCTCAGTAGCCCCCGAACCAGTCTTCAATAGCGAGGTGTTCGGCACATAAATTGTCTTCGGCATTGCAAGGCGGGTTCCTCCTTTAATGATCTCCAAGTGATGTATTCGGCCATCAGTTCAATGTCGCTCCCTTCGGCTTCTGCGCATTAAACAACTTCGCCTTCCCCGTGTCGAGCGAAGGTGGAAGGTCAGGGTATTTTTGCAGATAACACCCCATCCATGCAAGCAAGAGCACCTATTAAAGGGATTGGATCCTAGATCCACTCGGCACCATGCAGAGGAAATCCCCGGAAACTGCTTAGGAGAAACCATTCCAGCATGGCTAGCGCCCCCAGCTCCTCCACCCGTTCCGGCCGAGAGAAAGGCGAGTGGGAGAGGTGTTCAGTGTCCCACAGTCAATTGACGAAGTTGCAGACGCAGGGATTTCTTCCCCCCGCAGATCTAGTTCCTGTTCGAGCGGGGCTAGATTCCTTCAACGGTGAGATTCAGGCAGAGGACTTTCCCAATCCATCCGGGGAGAGCGAGTATGTTTCGTCCCTTACCTGCTAAGGGGCGTTGGATTTCCCATTCATCCGTTCCTCCGAGGGCTTCTGGAATACTATGGCCTCCAGCTGCACAACTTCACCCATGCCTCCATTCTGCACATCGCGGGTTACGTCGCTTTATGCGAATTATTCCTGGGTATCGAGGCTCATTTCGAGCTATGGAGGAAGTTGTTCTATCTTGTCCCACGTAATCATGAGGGGTCAATATTTGAAGTGGGCGGAGCCGAACTATGGCGTATCGCCGATACTGGATATCTGTCCGGCACACCAAGGAAGGCACCCGAAGAATGGCCCTCCGAATGGTTCTATATCGAGGACGTCCCGCTTCCTGACCCAGTTCGAAAGGGTCTTCCTGAATTTGCGAGCGTTCCGCTGAAGAAACGCCACAGTTGGCGTCCCCGGAGTCTTGAAGAGGATGACAGCGCAGAGGTTCGCCTGCTTATGAGCAAGATAAAGATGCTCGCTCAGTCCGGACTCACAATAATCGAGGTAATGGCGACCTCCATAGTGCGAGGGGTTCAGCCGCTACAATATAGAGGGCTTCCCATGTGGCACTACAATGGAGAGGATGACGCCTCCCGCTATGGCCGGAAGGGTCCGGATACCCCCGTCGCTCTGGCCAAAATATTGGCCGAGCTGTTTAAAGGGGGGGAAGAAGAGTTTCTTCGCATTAAGCACAGAGATGGGTATTCTATGTATGATCCTCCCAGTTGGGTAAGCCTCAACCCCTCTATTCCACTCCTTCCACTTCCGAATTACTTTTGATAAATTCCAAGTCTGTTTGTTATGACAGCACTGGCGGAAGGTCACCGAAGGACTTCATAGTCCTGCCACACAGCTGAAGATCCACAACCGGGAGCTAGATCCTGGGTTTGAAGAGGATCCGGATATATTCGTGGTGCTTGCGAAGGGAGTGTTTTACCAGACAAGCTATGACGGCACAGAAGTGGCCATCACCACTGATTACCCTGGCCTTCTTCCTGCTTCACATGTAAACAATTAAGAAACACCCTCTCTAAAAGAGTGCTCTTATTCTGCCTCACCCACCACACTATATCGTGCTTCACAGGGGAGACGTTCGGCGATTTCGAAGAGATCGGCTCCCGCGCCGGGTAAGCCTTCGAAGAGGAAGGCGGGTGAAGACACAACCAGGCTCTCATTGAGGAGGTACGGATAAACATGCTTTTTCAGCGGCCGCATCCGACTGTGACTCGTGTATTCGTTTGGTTACATGAAGAGGGTTCACCGAACTGTGGGGACTCGGTCGGAGGTGCTCCCAACAACCGGGATTTAGATCCAATCGGGGAGACTGGGGCCGGTGCAGGAACAGCGCCGGACTGCCCTTCGGCCGAGGGTTCGAAAAATACGTCTGTCACCAACTCGGAGGTAGAGAGTGCCATGAACCATCGACGCTGCAGGGCTGTCTTGCGAGACCCCCAGTTCTCGGAGGAGGCTTTTAATGCCATTAGCTCGGGCGACGCATACATCCGAGCTGCTCGAGATGAGCTTAGAAGAGCCACGAAGCAATATCTGACAGATGTGCAGGTAAGTTTTCTTTGTCAAAAAAGGATAACCATATGCCCGTAGCACCCGAGACTGAAAGCAGTTGGCACAACTGATTTAAGGATCGCTGTACGACCAGGTCCTTATAGAGAAGAATTGCTTGCTAGCCCAGGAGCTGGAGCAGTGCCGGGCGTAGCTAGATGCTGCTACTGCCGAACTGGAAAACGTCAAGAAGTCGTCTTCTGGTAATGTTCCCCTCCACCGAGGAACAATAATTGTATACCAACTGTGCTAATTCTGCTGCTGATCGCATAATAGGGTCGTCTGATCAACTTGAAGAGAAGTTGAAGATCGCCCAAGAGGGAGAAAAAGAGGCGAAAAGGAAACACGCCGCAGGCGAGCGTGCGCTAACCCGCGTCAGAGACAAGAAAAACAAGCTACAGGATTCCAACACTACATTGGGTGAAGAATTGAAAGATGTTCGAGCCCAGCTAGCCGATTCCGTGAAGGAGAATAAGAAGCTGCGGGGCGGCATATTCAGTATGTGTCTGAACTATTTTTAAAGTAGTTCAGAGATAAATGGGACTGATATAGTCATGTTTGCAGGTATATTGACTGGCCGTCCTTAAGAGGGGGTGTCCGGATCATCGAGTGATTTGCTGCAAAGACTGTTGCAAGTGCACGAGCATGCCCGGCTGGCCATGCGGAGCGTTGCCAAGGCCTTATGGCCATCCGCCTCCCCTCCAGGAAGTATGAGCAGCTTGTAGAGCTGTTCAAGGGAGTGCGGCGGCGTATCCGACTATGAAAGATATCGGCCTGCTGAGAGGGCGTGCGAGAGGCCTGGGCCATGGTGAAAATGCGATATACCAAGCTAGATCCAAATCACATGGCCCGGGTTGGACCGTTAGGGTCAAATGGGGAAGAAATTCCCGTTAGTTTAATATATGACCAAGTAGAGGTGGCCGCCAAATATTCCCAACAGGATTGTAAGTTATACTGCCTGTTGGAAGGTGTAGAGGAGGAGGTGTTCGAGTCCAAGTGACTGTGTACTTTCCTCATTATGTGGAACTCTAGCTGAATTGTATATCATTTTTCATGGTAGACCTTTTCGCTTCAACCTCCGGACCCGAAGGTGCGGAGTGTTTCCGAATACCGTTGCGGCCGAATAGGTCGGGGTATGCCTGGAAAACTAGGCGTAGGGGTCACAATTGCTTGAACAGACAAGTTGTATCCGGCTAGCTATGTTATATTACATTGATGTCGTAAGAAACATCTTCCAGAGAGAATAGTTTCGTTAAGGGTTCCTTTCCCTGGATGTGCGTGCATTTAATGTACATGTCCGAATTGTGATGTGAGCACCACAGTTTGTATAACTTCTGGGGGTGCACAATGGAATGAGTTTAAGAAACATCTTTAATTCACCGACCGAATATTCCCTTATGAACGCTAGCTTTCGGCTTCACCGAGTCTGAGGTACACATCCGGATGACCCGGCAGTAACAATCGCAGAGGTGCTCCCTTTATGCCCTAGCCGAACTAACGGGAACGTAGGGCATAAGCACAGGAGCCAGGCAACCCAGCTTGGCCAAAACTTAAGTCATATCGATGCATATAGTGGCAAAGAAAAGGTACATATGGAAAAACTCATATGTGAGGAGCTTAATGCTCAAGGAATGACAAGAACCTCTGTCCAAGAAGCCCCCAGGTACAAGTGGCGTACATATTTAAAGATGTATGTGTCAATGGTGTGCGGTCTAGCTGTACCAAAGCTTTAAAGCGAGAAAGAAAAAAGTAATCGGAAAAGAGAGAAAAAATAATGGAAACTATAGGGGAGGAGGAGACGAACAAGGGGTTTGGCGCTAGGCATAGAATCTTCGGAGTCTGGCCGCGTTCCAGGGGTTCGGCTCGAGGCGATTGTCTGATGCATCGCGAAGACGGTACGCTCCTCCGGTGAGAACTTCGTCAATTATGAAGGGACCCTCCCATTTGGGCTTGAGTTTATCCTTTTTCTTCTCCGGAAGGCGTAGAACGAGTTCGCCAACGTTGTAAGTCTTGGCCCGTACTTCTCTGCTTTGATATCTTTGAGCCTGCTGTTGGTAAAATGCTGAACGGGCTTTTGCGACATCGCGTTCCTCCTCCAGGGCATCTAGGCTGTCCTGCTGTAACACCCCGAGAATCATGCTACAGTAACTCTCTGTGATTAAGCTAATCATGTTGCTAAACAGGGCTTGATCACATTTGAATCACATTTCTTTTGAAACTCCTAATTCAAACTTCAATTAAATTTAAAGTGGAAAATAAAAGTTTTCAAAAATTTAAACAAAAATGTTTGCGCCATGCCAGATATTGCACTGATAATTATTGTGGAGAAAACACATTTTTATAAAATGCCTAAATACTTTTAAATGAAATAAAACAGAAAAGAAAATAAATAAATAAAAAGAAAATACAAAAGAAAACAGAACAAACAAAAAAAAGGAGAAGGAGAAGCCCCCCCCACTGGACCCCTGGCCCAACTGGGCCGACCCCAGGCCCAGCCGGCCTAGCCCACCTCCCCGGGTCGCCCTCCCCTTCCCTGTTCCCCCGACCGGGGTCGGAACAGGGGCAGGTCCCCGCCGCACCCCCTCGCCGGCGACGGGGAAGGATAAGGCCGCCAGCGCCCCGCCCCCTCGGGCCCCTCTCCCACTCGCCCCCCCCCCGCTCACCTCTCGGCCTCTGCGCCTCTCCCTATCACCCCCAGATCCACGCCGCTCCCTCCTTCCCCACCGCCCGACGCGGTCGCCGCCGTTCTCCGTCGTTCACGCGGCCACCGAGCCCCGTTCCCCTCCCCGACGTGTCCACGAGCTCCGCCGCGTCGAGCCCGTCCTCCCCGACCACCTGCTCGAGCCGGGACCCCCTACATCACCCCCGACGTCGCCGTCTCCCTCCTCTGCTCCGACAAGCTCCGCCGCCGCTCTTCACCAACTCCGGCCGCGCCCCTGCAGCTACTAAACCCCCAAGGGCCACCGTGTGCGCCGCTCGGTGAGCCCCTGCTTCCTCCTCTCTCTCTCGTGCGCCCTAGCTAGTTGCCGCCGAAGCGCCCGAACGCAGCGCCGCGGAGCTCGTCGCCGGCGGGTCACCGGTGATCTTTTGGTCACGGCCTCAAGCCCGTTGCACTCCCCACAGCGCGTAGATGCTCCGCAGCCCCTCCGCTTGCTCGATAGCTCGCCGTAGCCCCATTTCCGTTGGGCACCCGTGCGCGCCGCCGCCTCCGCCGCTCGCTGGCGCCGATTCCGGCCAAGTCCAGCGAAGCTACGGCCACCACTGGATGCGGCGCTGCGAGCTCCTTCGAATGAGCCTAGCCCCGCTCCTCCCCGAGCCCCGTAGCGCGATTCCGGCCAACTCCGGCGAGGGGCCGCCTCTATTTTGGTCGCCGGAGTCGCTCCGGCGCCGGCCGCCGACGTGGCTGGCCTGGGGCCACCCCAGAGCCACTGCCAGTGGGTCCCAGTTGACTGGGTTGACCCAGTCAACTGCTGACTGGGCAGGCCCAGCCACTGACATGCGGGCCCCGCCGTATAATTAACAAAAAAATGTTTTTATAAATAAAACTAATTAATTAATCTAATTAGGCACTGACAGGTGGGGTCCAGTAGTTAATTAATCTAATTTTAGTTAATTTAATCTTCTGATTAGTCCACTGTCTATGACAGGTAGGACCCACCTGTCTGGTTTGACTGGTCAGCCGACCTGTTGACCTGCTGATGTCAGCATTACCTCATGCTGACGTCATAATTCATTTTTGCTAAATTCAAATAATTCCAGAAATTCAAATAATCTTTGAAAATTCATATCTTTTAAACCGTAACTCGGATGAAAATGTTTTCTATATGAAAGTTGCTCAGAAAGACGAGACGAATCCGAGTACGCAGTCCGTTCGTCCACCACACCTCCCTAACCTATCGAACTAGCAACTTTCCCCCCTCCGGTCCGTCTGTTCGAAAACGCGAAAACATCGGGAATACTTCCCGGATGTTCCCCCCCTTCGCCGGTACCACCTACTGTCGCGTTAGGACACACCTAGCACCGCTCATTGTCATGTCACGCATCGTCATGCTTATGTTTGCATTGTATTTACTGTTTCTTCCCCCCTCTTCTCTCCGGTAGACTACGAGACCGACACTGCTGCTGCCCAGTTCGACTACGGAGTTGACGACCCCTCCTACTTGCCAGAGCAACCAGGCAAGCCCCCCCCCTTGATCACCAGATATCGCCTATTCTTCTCTATACTGCTTGCATTAGAGTAGTGTAGCATGTTACTGCTTTTCGATATCCTATCCTGATGCATAGCCTATCCTTGCTACTACTGTTGATACCTTTACCTGCAATCCTACATGCTTAGTATAGGATGCTAGATTTCCATCAGTGGCCCTACATTCTTGTCCGTCTGCTGTGCTATACTATCGGGCCGTGATCACCTGGGCGGTGATCACGGGTATATACTTATATACTATATACATGACACATGTGATGACTAAAGTCGGGTCGGCTCGTAGGAGTACCCGCAAGTGGATCTTTGTGGCGGAGCGACAGGGCAGGTTGAGACCGCCTAGGTGAGAGGTGGGCCTGGCCCTGGTCGGCGTTCGCGGATACTTAACACGCTTAACGAGATCTTGGTATTTGATCTAAGTCTGGCCATTTGGTCTATACGCACTAGCCATCTACGTGGGAGTAGTTATGGGTATCCCGGCGTCGTGGTATCAGCCGAAGCCTTCGTGACATCAGCGACTGAGTGGCGCGCGCCGGATTGGACTGGAACGCCACTAGGCTAGGTCTGCTTCCGGCCGCGTACGCAACGTGCAGGTGTGCATAGGGCGATGGGCCCAGACCCCTGCGCGCATAGGGTTAGACCGGCGTGCTGACCTCTCTGTTGTGCTTAGGTGGGGCTGCGACGCGTTGATCTTACGAGGCCGGGCATGACCCAGAAAAGTGTGTCCGGCCAAATGGGATCGAGCGTGTTGGGTTATGTGGTGCACCCCTGCAGGGAAGTTTATCTATTCGAATAGCCGTGTCCCTCGGTAAAAGGACGACCCGGGGTTGTACCTTGACCTTATGACAACTAGAACTGGATACTGAATAAAATACACCCTTCCAAGTGCCAGATACAACCCGGTGATCGCTCTCTAACAGGGCGACGAGGAGGGGATCGCCGGGTAGGATTATGCTATGCGATGCTACTTGGAGGACTTCAATCTACTCTCTTCTACATGCTGCAAGATGGAGATGACCAGAAGCGTAGTCTTCGACAGGACTAGCTATCCCCCTTTTATTCTGGCATTCTGCAGTTCAGTCCACTGATATGCCCCTTTACACATATACCCATGCATATGTAGTGTAGCTCCTTGCTTGCGAGTACTTTGGATGAGTACTCACGGTTGCTTCTCTCCCTCTTTTCCCCCTTTCCTTTCTATCTGGTTGTCGCAACCAGATGTTGGAGTCCAGGAGCCAGACGCCACCGTCGACGACGACACCTACGACACTGGAGGTGCCTACTACTACGTGCAGGCCGCTGACGACGACCAGGAGTAGTTAGGAGGATCCCAGGCAGGAGGCCTGCGCCTCGTTCGATCTGTATCCCAGTTTGTGCTAGCCTTCTTAAGGCAAACTTGTTTAACTTATGTCTGTACTCAGATATTGTTGCTTCCGCTGACTCGTCTGTGATCGAGCACTTGTATTCGAGCCCTCGAGGCCCCTGGCTTGTATTATGATGCTTGTATGACTTATTTATGTTTTAGAGTTGTGTTGTGATATCTTCCCGTGAGTCCCTGATCTTGGTCGTACACATTTGCGTGCATGATTAGTGTACGGTCAAATCGGGGGCGTCACAAGTTGGTATCAGAGCCGACTGCCTGTAGGAATCCCCCTTTCCACACTCCTTGGCCGAAGTCGAGTCTAGACATTACAAAACTTTTACTAACATGGCTGTGTGTCTTACGGGCCCACGTCGCCATTGGGTGGTACTAGGATCTTTTACTCCTCGACCTTTACTCTGGGACTCTGAACTCTCTTCTACTCGGGTTAAACGAATTTACTAACTCTAACACTAGGATCCCGTGACCGCATTCACCCCAAAGTTGGATAAGCCATAGTTGTTTCTTAGAGTAGTATTTTGAACAATTCACACACTGTCATTTGACTCCTTTGAAACGTCTTTGCTTTCAGATGGAACCCACGAGGCAGGTCGTTCGCCACACGACGGCCATTGGTGCCTCGGGATCACCTGCGGTGCTAGCTGAGATGATGACCTATCTGGGTTATCGCTGGCACCCTGAGTACACCGTCTACGAGGAGTACCAGGACTTTAACCAGGAGCAGTACCGTGCCATCGTCCACCTCTACTCTCGGGAGTATGACTCCACTACTGTGCTGCACACCGCACATGGTGTTGGTGTGACCATCGATATGGCTGTCCACGATGCTGCCTATGCTGCTCTGACACGTCTTCGTGGAGAGTATCGGGAGTTGGACACCTCCCCTTTCAGGCACATTGCTATCGCATCTGATGTTGGTGCGGAGGGATACTATACTGCTGCCTACTCCACTGTCACCCGAGAGCCCTTCTACCATCAGAACCTGGTTCTGCATGCTGATGGGCTGGATCGAGCTAACCGAGCTCTTCGCCACGAGATGTACACCACCCGTCAGCACCTTTACCGTGCTCTGACGCTGCTGCACCCCTTTGTCCGATCTGGACAGGTACCGCGTACTGCGATCTACCCAGCCAGGACCGTGATGCCCCACGGTGTCGGTTGGCCAGAGGTGGGAGGCTACTCTCCCGCACTTGGTCCTCTTCTGCCACCTGAGCGTCGGGCTCTACACCTGAGTATCCGCGGCCCCCAGTCTGCTGACGTGGAGGGCTATCCGTTGCCTCACTACCAGCTGTCGGGCTACGATTACCTCCACAGTACCTCTTGGGACTGATGTAGGCTTGCTTGTAGTGTTAGATGCATTCGCCGCGAGCCTGTGTGCCGCCTATGATGTTTTAGTCTATGTACTGAACTCTGTGTACTGAACTCTATGCATGACCCCTTTTGTAAGTTATGCCGACTACTATGTAGTAGCTATCGTGCTCCTTTCGTTATGCATGTTTCATCATGAATGATTCTTGTCTTTGCAAATATTTCTCAATGCTGAACTACCCCTGTTATATATTAGCAGGATGGTTAGACCAGGTGGTCGTGGTCGTGGTGGCGATGCCCCACCACCACCTGAGTACATGGCTGGTATGATCCAACAGTTTGAACTGAACCGCCAGTTCATGGAAAATATGATGGCTCAGTTTCCTCGCCCCAATATGAACCAGCAGCCAGCCCAAGTGACTCTTCAAGATTTCATACGCCTCAACCCAACCATCTACCGCAGCTCAACTCAGCCTCTGGATGCTGATGACTGGCTCCGTGACATCACCTATGAGATGGAGTCTGCTGATGTAGCCCCTGCCAGCTATGTCAACTTTGCTTCCTTCTTTCTGAAGGGACCCGCAGCTCAATGGTGGGACAGCCACAGGCGTACTCTGCCAGCTGGAACAATCATCACATGGCCAGACTTCCAAGCTGCTTTCCGTGCCCGCTTCATTCCTCAAGGAGTCATGGACCGGAAGAAGCGTGAGTTCCGCAACCTCACCCAAGGCAACTAAACTGTTGAAGCTTATCAACGGGAGTTTCTGGACTTGTCTCGTTATGCTGAAGAGGACATTGCAACTGATGCACGCAGACAGGAGAAGTTCCGTGATGGCCTTCAAGCTGACATCAAGCTCGCACTTCTAGTGCATGACTTTGCTGATTTCGCCACCTTGGTGAACAAGGCCATCAATGTCGAAACTGGTCTGCAGGAATACCAGAGCTCTCACAGGCGCAACCGTGACACGGGCTCATCTTCGGGCTCGCCCGCACAGAAGCGTAAGATATGGATCCCGAACAGCATGTACCGTCCAAATGCATCTGCCCCAAGGCAGACCTATGCTGCACCTCGTCTGCCTCCACCACCGTCTAGGCAGTCAAGACTTCCAGCTCCACCATCCCAAGCTCCTGTTCCCACTCCGAATAATGGCTTGTGCTTCAGGTGTGGTCAACCAGGACACCGTGCTAAGAATGCAACCAGAACCAGAATCAACTGGCCCTTCCAGCAACTGGCCGTGGTAACAATCAGCCCCGCAACAACAATGCTAAGTCTTATGGTCGTGCTCATGCCAACCACGTTGATCTCAACGAAGCTCAAGACCAGCCTGCTACTGTGATGGGTACACTCCTCGTAAATTCAGTACCAGCATCCGTTTTATTTGATACAGGTGCATCGCATTCATTCATGTCAGAAGATTTTGCATACAAGCACGACGTTAAATGTGAGGAGATGAACACCTCGGTACTGGTCAAAACCCCCGTGGGACAGTGTCAAACCTCCTTGGTTGGCATCGATGTCCCCGTGGAAATCGAAGGGCTGGAATTCTATGCCTCTCCCATTATCCTGAAGTCGTCTAACATCGACCTCATTTTGGGTATGGATTGGTTGAAAGCGCATACTGCTTCTATAGTTTGCGCCACTAAAACCGTCCATCTGCTACACCCTTCAGATGAAATAGTTGCTTACCAAGCTCATCTGGTGCAAAATGCCGAGGCAAGGCTCTATGCATTGAATGCATTGAACGCTGCACCACTCGAGGGCATTGAAAACATTCCCGTCGTGCGTGAATTCCTCGACGTCTTCCCTGAAGAACTTCCAGGGATTCCCCCTGCTAGAGCTGTCGAATTCATCATCGACTTGAAACCAGGCACCACTCCTATAGCCAAGCGACCCTACAAAATGCCGCCGCATGAACTCCTTGAGCTTAAGGAGGAAATCGACAAATCTCTTCGCAAAGGATTCATTCGCCCAAGTTGCTCTCCTTGGGGAGCACCTTCTCTCTTTGTCAAGAAGAAGGATGGGACAAACCGGTTAGTTCAAGACTACCGTCCTATAAACCAAGCTACCATTCAGAATAAATACCCCCTTCCTCGGATCAATGATCTGTATGATCAACTGGCGGGTTCGTCAGTGTTCTCTAAGCTCGACTTGAGGTTGGGCTACCACCAGATCCGTGTTCGCGAAGAGGATATCCCAAAGACCGCCTTCGTGACTCGCTATGGTTCATACGAGTACACCGTCATGTCTTTCGGTTTAACCAATGCTCCAGCCACCTTCTCTCGTCTGATGAACTATATATTCATGGATTACCTCGACAAGTTCGTTGTGGTTTATCTGGATGATATCCTGGTATTTTCCAAGAACGAAGAAGAACATGCTGAACATCTTCGACTTGTGCTGGAAAAGCTACGAGAGCATCAACTATATGCCAAGTTCTCCAAATGTGAATTCTGGCTACCCGAAGTAACCTATCTTGGGCATGTCATCTCTAAGGATGGTATTGCCGTCAACCCTGAACGAGTTCAGGCTATTCTTGATTGGACTCCTCCCAAGAACGTTAAGCAAGTCAGAAGTTTTCTCGGTCTCGCCAGCTATTGCCGTCGATTCGTCGAGAACTTCTCCAAGATCGCCAGGCCTCTGACTAACCTGTTGCATAAGGGCGTCAAGTTCCAATGGACAGACAAATGTCAGGAAAGTTTCCAGGCACTCAAAGACAAGTTGACTTCTGCCCCAGTTCTAGCTCCACCTGATACTAAGAAGGACTTCGTCATTTACTGCGACGCTTCCCGTCAAGGATTAGGCTGTGTCCTAATGCAAGACCGCAAAGTGATTGCTTATGCCTCTCGGCAATTGCGCCCTCACGAAGAGAACTACCCAGTTCACGACCTCGAACTTGCTGCTGTCATTCATGCGCTGAAGCAGTGGCGACATTACCTTCTCGGTAATCGTTGCGAGATCTTCACTGACCACCAAAGTCTGAAGTATCTGTTTACTCAGCCAGATCTGAACCTCCGTCAACAGAGATGGATGGAGCTTGTTGCAGACTTTGACTTGGGTATTTCCTATACGCCAGGCAAGGCTAATGTAATGGCTGATGCCTTGAGCCGCAAGTCTTACTGCAACCACCTCCAGGTTCACAAAGTTCAGCCCTCGCTTGTTGAAGAATTCAGGAAGCTGAACCTCCATATTGTTCCTCCGGGTGCACTCGCTCCCCCTCCTAAGGAGTTTGGCAAGGTGAACCTCCACGTTGTTACCCAGGGTTCCCTCAATACCCTAGTTGCTAAACCAGATCTCGAGGACAGCATCAAAAGGCTACAGAAGTATGACTCTGAAGCCCACAAGATTAAGCGCTACCTCGCAGAAGGAAAGCCCTCATTCTTCACCATTGCTGAAGATGGCACCTTATACTTCAAGGGCCGCCTAGTGGTGCCATGTGCAGAGAAAAACCTGGATATGACACAGGAAGTTATGAAAGAAGCTCATGATACGCCTCTATGTATCCATCCTGGTAGTACAAAGATGTACCAAGACATCCGTCAGAGATTCTGGTGGTCTAATATGAAGCAAGACATTGCTCGTTATGTTGCTGAGTGTGACGTTTGCCGTCGTATCAAAGCAGAACATCAAAGGCCTGCTGGAACTCTGCAACCTATCTCTATTCCTGAATGGAAATGGGACCATGTTGAGATGGACTTCGTCACTGGATTTCCCAAATCACAGAAAGGTAATGATGCTATTCTTGTCGTCATTGACCGGCTTTCCAAAGTTGCACATTTTCTGGCAGTCAAAGAAACGATCACTGCTAGCCAGTTGGCAACGCTCTATATGTCCAGGATTGTTTCACTCCACGGTATTCCATTGGTTATCAGCTCAGACCGTGGCAGCTTATTCACTTCAAGATTCTGGGCAAGTTTCCAAGAAGCTATGGGAACTCATCTGTCATTCAGTACTGCGTTTCATCCTCAATCGCAAGGGCAAGTTGAACGCGTCAACCAAGTTCTCGAAGACATGCTTCGAGCTTGTGTTATTTCCTTCGGCAAGAAATGGGAGGAATCTCTCCCGTATGCTGAGTTCTCTTATAATAATAGCTATCAAGCTAGTCTGAAGATGGCCCCCTTCGAAGTGTTATATGGACGAAAGTGCCGAACCCCTCTGAACTGGTCAGAAACTGGGGAACGTCCACTCTTCGGTCCGGATATTATCCAAGATGCCGAAGAACAAGTCCGCATTATTCGCGAGAATCTCAAGACTGCTCAGTCACGTCAGAAGAGTCAGTATGACCGTCATCATAAAGACATGGTCTATCAACCTGGCGAAAAGGCTTATCTTCGAGTCACACCTATGAAGGGTGCTCACCGCTTCGGGATCAAGGGCAAACTAGCTCCTCGCTATATTGGCCCATTCACTATTCTCGAAAGGCGTGGAAAAGTGGCATACCAACTGGAGCTACCGCCGAACCTTTCTCAGGTTCACGATGTGTTCCATGTGTCACAGCTCCGCCGTTGCTTCAAGGACCCAATCCGAGCTGTGGATCATGAAGTGCTCGAATTGCAGCAAGACCTCTCCTATAAGGAGCATCCGGTCCGCATTCTCGACCAAGCTGAACGCCGCACACGTCAGAAGGCGATCAAGTTTCTCAAAGTCCAGTGTTCGCACATTTCTGAAGATGGGGCCACTTGGGAACGAGAGGATCGTCTGCGCGAAGAATACCCCGCACTGTTTCCTTCTACCTCCTAAATCTCGGGACGAGATTTCTTGTAGTGGAGGAGATTTGTAACACCCCGAGAATCATGCTACAGTAACTCTCTGTGATTAAGCTAATCATGTTGCTAAACAGGGCTTGATCACATTTGAATCACATTTATTTTCAAACTCCTAATTCAAACTTCAATTAAATTTAAAGTGGAAAATAAAAGTTTTCAAAACTTTAAACAAAAATGTTCGGGCCATGCCAGATATTGCACTGATAATTATTGTGGAGAAAACACATTTTTATAAAATGCCTAAATACTTTTAAATGAAATAAAACAGAAAAGAAAATAAATAAATAAAAAGAAAATACAAAAGAAAACAGAACAAACAAAAAAAAGGAGAAGGAGAAGCCCTCCCCCACTGGACCCCTGGCCCAACTGGGCCGACCCCAGGCCCAGCCGGCCTAGCCCACCTCCCCGGGTCGCCCTCTCCTTCCCTGTTCCCCCGACCGGGGTCGGAACAGGGGCAGGTCCCCGCCGCACCCCCTCGCCGGCGACGGGGAAGGATAAGGCCGCCAGCGCCCCGCCCCCTCGGGCCCCTCTCCCACTCGCCCCCCGCTCACCTCTCGGCCTCTGCGCCTCTCCCTATCCCCCTAGATCCACGCCGCTCCCTCTTTCCCCACCGCCCGACGCGGTCGACGCCGTTCTCCGTCGTTCACGCGGCCACCGAGCCCCGTTCCCCTCCCCGACGTGTCCACGAGCTCCGCCGCGTCGAGCCCGTCCTCCCCGACCACCTGCTCGAGCCGGGACCCCCTACATCACCCCCGACTTCGCCGTCTCCCTCCTCTGCTCCGACAAGCTCCGCCGCCGCTCTTCACCAACTCCGGCCGCGCCCCTGCAGCTACTAAACCCCCAAGGGCCACCGTGTGCGCCGCTCGGTGAGCCCCTTCTTCCTCCTCTCTCTCTCGTGCGCCCTAGCTAGTTGCCGCCGAAGCGCCCGAACGCAGCGCCGCGGAGCTCGTCGCCGGCGGGTCCCCGGTGACCTTTTGGTCACGGGCTCAAGCCCGTTGCACTCCCCACAGCGCGTAGATGCTCCCCAGCCCCTCCGCTAGCTCGATAGCACGCCGTAGCCCCATTTCCGTTGGGCACCCGTGCGCGCCGCCGCCTCCGCCGCTCGCCGGCGCCGATTCCGGCCAAGTCCGGCGAAGCTACGGCCACCACTGGATGCGGCGCTGCGAGCTCCTTCGAATGAGCCTAGCCCCGCTCCTCCCAGAGCCCCGTAGCGCGATTCCGGCCAACTCCGGCGAGGGGCCGCCTCTATTTTGGTCGCCGGAGTCGCTCCGGCGCCGGCCGCCGACGTGGCTGGCCTGGGGCCACCCCAGAGCCACTGCCAGTGGGCCCCGTGTGTCCCAGTTGACTGGGTTGACCCAATCAACTGCTGACTGGGCAGGCCCAGCCACTGACATGCGGGCCCCGCCGCATAATTAACAAAAAAATGTTTTTATAAATAAAACTAATTAATTAATCTAATTAGGCACTGACAGGTGGGGTCCAGTAGTTAATTAATCTAATTTTAGTTAATTTAATCTTCTGATTAGTCCACTGTCTAGGACAGGTAGGACCCACCTGTCTGGTTTGACTGGTCAGCCGACCTGTTGACCTGCTGACGTCAGCATTACCTCATGCTGACGTCATAATTCATTTTTGCTAAATTCAAATAATTCCAGAAATTCAAATAATCTTCGAAAATTCATATCTTTTAAACCGTAACTCGGATGAAAATGTTTTCTATATGAAAGTTGCTCAGAACGACGAGACGAATCCGAATACGCAGTCCGTTCGTCCACCACACCTCCCTAACCTATCGAACTAGCAACTTTCCCCCTCCGGTCCGTCTGTCCGAAAACGCGAAACATCGGGAATACTTCCCGGATGTTCCCCCCCTTCGCCGGTACCACCTACTGTCGCGTTAGGACACACCTAGCACCGCTCATTGTCATGTCACGCATCGTCATGCTTATGTTTGCATTGTATTTACTGTTTCTTCCCCCCTCTTCTCTCCGGTAGACTACGAGACCGACACTGCTGCTGCCCAGTTCGACTACGGAGTTGACGACCCCTCCTACTTGCCAGAGCAACCAGGCAAGCCCCCCCCCTTGATCACCAGATATCGCCTATTCTTCTCTATACTGCTTGCATTAGAGTAGTGTAGCATGTTACTGCTTTTCGATATCCTATCCTGATGCATAGCCTATCCTTGCTACTACTGTTGATACCTTTACCTGCAATCCTACATGCTTAGTATAGGATGCTAGATTTCCATCAGTGGCCCTACATTCTTGTCCGTCTGCTGTGCTATACTATCGGGCCGTGATCACCTGGGCGGTGATCACGGGTATATACTTATATACTATATACATGACACATGTGATGACTAAAGTCGGGTCGGCTCGTAGGAGTACCCGCAAGTGGATCTTTGTGGCGGAGCGACAGGGCAGGTTGAGACCGCCTAGGTGAGAGGTGGGCCTGGCCCTGGTCGGCGTTCGCGGATACTTAACACGCTTAACGAGATCTTGGTATTTGATCTGAGTCTGGCCATTTGGTCTATACGCACTAGCCATCTACGCGGGAGTAGTTATGGGTATCCCGGCGTCGTGGTATCAGCCGAAGCCTTCGTGACGTCAGCGACTGAGTGGCGCGCGCCGGATTGGACTGGAACGCCACTAGGCTAGGTCTGCTTCCGGCCGCGTACGCAACGTGCAGGTGTGCATAGGGCGATGGGCCCAGACCCCTGCGCGCATAGGGTTAGACCGGCGTGCTGACCTCTCTGTTGTGCTTAGGTGGGGCTGCGACGCGTTGATCTTACGAGGCCGGGCATGACCCAGAAAAGTGTGTCCGGCCAAATGGGATCGAGCGTGTTGGGTTATGTGGTGCACCCCTGCAGGGAAGTTTATCTATTCGAATAGCCGTGTCCCTCGGTAAAAGGACGACCCGGAGTTGTACCTTGACCTTATGACAACTAGAACTGGATACTGAATAAAATACACCCTTCCAAGTGCCAGATACAACCCGGTGATCGCTCTCTAACAGGGCGACGAGGAGGGGATCGCCGGGTAGGATTATGCTATGCGATGCTACTTGGAGGACTTCAATCTACTCTCTTCTACATGCTGCAAGATGGAGATGACCAGAAGCGTAGTCTTCGACAGGACTAGCTATCCCCCTTTTATTCTGGCATTCTGCAGTTCAGTCCACTGATATGCCCCTTTACACATATACCCATGCATATGTAGTGTAGCTCCTTGCTTGCGAGTACTTTGGATGAGTACTCACGGTTGCTTCTCTCCCTCTTTTCCCCCTTTCCTTTCTATCTGGTTGTCGCAACCAGATGTTGGAGTCCAGGAGCCAGACGCCACCGTCGACGACGACACCTACGACGCTGGAGGTGCCTACTACTACGTGCAGGCCGCTGACGACGACCTGGAGTAGTTAGGAGGATCCCAGGCAGGAGGCCTGCGCCTCGTTCGATCGGTATCCCAGTTTGTGCTAGCCTTCTTAAGGCAAACTTGTTTAACTTATGTCTGTACCCAGATATTGTTGCTTCCGCTGACTCGTCTGTGATCGAGCACTTGTATTCGAGCCCTCGAGGCCCCTGGCTTGTATTATGATGCTTGTATGACTTATTTATGTTTTAGAGTTGTGTTGTGATATCTTCCCGTGAGTCCCTGATCTTGGTCGTACACATTTGCATGCATGATTAGTGTACGGTCAAATCGGGGGTGTCACACCTGCCGATCAAGCTCGGCTTCTCTCTCTTCGTACATACGCACTCGAGGTGAGTCGTGAATAATATCGCAGGGCAATACGGCCTCTGCGCCATACACCATGAAGAAAGGTGTGTATCCGATAGTATGGTTGGGCGTGGTCCGCAGCCCCCAGAGTACGGAGTCGAGCTCCT
This sequence comes from Triticum aestivum, assembly GCF_018294505.1. Taxonomy (NCBI): domain Eukaryota; kingdom Viridiplantae; phylum Streptophyta; class Magnoliopsida; order Poales; family Poaceae; genus Triticum; species Triticum aestivum. Next base: position 4,989,889 of record NC_057805.1, read on the forward strand.
CAACCCAGTGCTTGTCTGATTCTTTCAAAGACCGCACTAGTCTGGGCTTAATGCCGCTCATATTAAGACCGTTGGCTCGTTCGACTTGACCGTTGGTTTGTGGGTGGTAGACGGAGGCGTAATCGAGTTTAATACCCAGATTAGTACACGAGGTTTTTACCTCGTTAGCTGTGAAATTAGAGCCGTTGTCATTGATGATGCTGTGTGGGATATCATAACGGTGCACAACACCGGATATGAAGTCTATCACCGGGCCGGACTCAGCCGTTTTGACCGATTTAGCCTCTATCCACTTAGTGAATTTGTCCACCATAACCAGCAGATATTTTTTCTTAGGGCTTCCTCCTTTAAGGGGTCCAACCATATCCAGTCCCCAGACCGCGAAAGGCCAAGTGATGGGGATAGTCTGTAAGGCAGTTGGGGCATGTGGCTTTGGTTGGCGAAGAGTTGGCATCCGACGCAGCGTTGGACGAGGTCCTGTGCATCTGCTCGGGCTGTGGGCCAATAAAACCCAGTACGAAAGGCCTTGCTAACAAGAGCCCGAGCTGCGGCGTGGTGTCCACCGAGAACAGCGTGAATTTCTGCTAGAAGCTGCCGCCCCTCTTCTTTGGAGATACATCTTTGAAGTACTCCGGTGGTACTTTTCTTGTAGAGCTCTCCGTCGTGAACCTTGTAGGCCTTCGAGCGCCAGACAATGCGGCAAGCCTCATTCTGGTCTTCGGGGAGCTCCTTCCTATTAATGTAGGCCAAGAAAGGTTCGTTCCATGGATCAATTACTACCATAATGAGATGGGCCGACGGTGTTACTTCGGTGGCTGAGCCCCCGATACTATCGGTGTGTTCGGGATTTGGAGTTGTATTCGGATCTGGACTATTGTTGCCGCCCTCCCCTTGCCACACCACAGATGGCTTGAAAAGCCTTTCCAGGAAGATGTTGGGTGGGACGGGGTCGCGCTTAGCGCCGATGCGAGCAAGGACGTTCGCCGCTTGGTTACTTTCTCGGGCGACGTGATGAAATTCAAGCCCCTCGAACCGAGCCGACATTTTTAATACGGCATTACGATAAGCTGCCATCTTTGGATCTTTGGCGTCAAAGTCGCCGTTTATTTGAGATATGGCGAGGTTTGAGTCCCCGCGCACCTCCAGGCGTTGTATGCCCATGGATACGACCATCCGAAGACCGTGCAGTAGGGCCTCGTATTCGGCTGCGTTGTTAGAGTCTGTGTATAATATCTGGAGTACATACTGGACGACGTCTCCAGTGGGGGATGTTAACACGACTCCCGCTCCCAGCCCTGCCAACATTTTGGAGCCGTCAAAATACATAACCCAATTGGAATATGCGCCGTACTCTTTAGGGAGTTCGGCCTCTATCCATTCGGCGATGAAGTCGGCCAGTACTTGGGATTTGATGGCTCGTCGTGGCTTGTATGTTATGTCGAATGGAAGTAGCTCTATGGCCCATTTGGCGATCTATCCCGTGGCATCGCGGTTGTTTATTATGTCATTGAGTGGGACCTCAGAAGCCACCGTGATTGAACACTCCTGGAAGTAGTGTCGTAGTTTGCGGGATGCCATGAAGACCGCGTATGCTATCTTTTGGTAGTGGGGGTACCGGGATTTGCACGGTATGAGGATAGTTGATACATAGTATACTGGTTTTTGGAGCGGGAATTTGTGTCCGTCCTGTTCTCGTTCGACGACGAGCACGGCGCTCACCACCTGATGTGTTGCCGATATGTATAACAACATGGGCTCGCCAATGTTTGGTGCGGCCAGGATTGGGTTGCCCGCTAGGAGGGCCTTTATTTCCTCCAGTCCGGCAGTCGCCGCGTCTGTCCATTCGGAGTTATCAGTGTGTCGTAAGAGGCGATAGAGTGGTAGTGCCTTTTCTCCTAATCTGGAGATGAAGCGACTTAGTGCTGCCACGCATCCATCTAGTTTTTGGACCTGTTTGAGGTCTGTTAGTGTAGCCAACTATGACAGAGCTCGGATTTTAGCTGGATTTGCTTCGATTCCTCTATTGGAAACGATGAAGCCTAGCAGTTTTCCAGCGGGGACGCTGAAGACACACTTTTCTGGGTTGAGCTTAATGTCATACGCCCGGAGGTTGTCGAATGTAAGACGTAAGTCGTCTATTAGTGTTTCGACGTGCCTAGTTTTGATGACGACGTCATCGACGTAAGCTTCTACTGTTTTGCCGATCTGTTTTTCCAGGCATGTTTGAATCATGCGTTGGTATGTGGCACCGGCGTTCTTGAGCCCAAAGGGCATGGTGTTGAAGCAGAATGGCCCATATGGGGTGATAAATGTTGTTGCGGCTTGATCGGACTCCTTCATTTTGATTTGATGGTATCCGGAATATGCACCGAGGAAACACAGTGAGTCGTGTCCTGCGGTGGCGTTGATGATTTGATCAACGCGGGGAGGGGGAAGGGATCCTTAGGGCAAGCCTTGTTGAGGTCTTTGAAATCGACACACAGGCGCCAGGATTTGTCCTTCTTTGGTACCATCACCAGGTTTGCCAGCCAGTCCGGATGTTTGATTTCTCTAATGAATCCGGCCTCGATGAGTTTGGCCAGCTCCTCCCCCATGGCTTGTCGCTTGGGTTCGGAAAAGCGCCACAGTGTTTGCTTAACCGGTTTAAATCCCTTTAATATATTGAGGCTATGTTTGGCCAGCTCGCGTGGGATCCCTGGCATATCTGAAGGGTGCCAGGCGAATATGTCCCAGTTTTCGCGCAGGAATTCTTGTAGTGCGGTGTCAACTGTTGGGTTCAGTTGAGCTCTGATAGATACTATCTTCTTGGGGCCCGTTGGGTGGACCTGGAATTTGACTATTTCTTCTGCTGGTTTGAAGGAGGTGGATTTAGGGCGTTTGTCGAGGATCACATCGGCCCTGTCCACCGTGGAGTGTAGTGCGGTTAATTCTTCGGTTGCGAGGGCTTCAGATAGCGCCTCCAGGGCCAGGGATGCGTTTTTGTTTTCAGCGCGGAGTGCTATGTCCGGATCACTGACGAGAGTGATTATACCGTTTGGTCCGGGCATTTTGAGCTTCATATACCCGTAATGGGGTATGGCCTGGAAGCGTGTAAAAGCATCCCGCCCCGACAGGGCATGATATCCGCTGCTGAAAGGGGCCACTTGGAAAGTTATTTCTTCAGACAGATAGATCTCCGGTGTGCCGAATACTACGTCAAGTGTGATTTTGCCCACGCACCGCGCCTCCCGACTGGGAATAATTCCTCGGAAGGTTGTGTTACTTTGCTTGATGCGGCTCCTGTCTATTTCCATTTTATGGAGTGTGTCCTCATAAATGAGGTTTAGTCCGCTGCCGCCGTCCATGAGGACCTTGGTAAGTCGAAACCCGTCCACGATGGGACTGAGGACTAACGCGGCTGGCGCTCGTATTGTTTTGTGCTTTGGTTCGTCACCGGCGTTGAATGTTATAGCCGTGTCGTTCCAGGGGTTTATTGCAGCAATTTGGCAGACTTCGGCGAGCTCGCGAAGTGCCCTTTTGCGCTTGTTGTTTGAAGCGAATGTCTCAAAGACCGTCAATACTCTTGAGTTATCGTCTTCTGGGGGATGTCGTTCTGGGTCGTCCTTGATAAGGATGTCCTCGCCGCTCTTGGCTACCTGTCGTAGTATCCAACATGCTCTAAGGCTGTGGGTTGCCACGGTATTTGGTGTTGTATGTATTTTGCATGGGCCATCGAGCCACCCCTCCAGAACGGTGCCATGCCGCATAGCGGTTTTGTGTTTCTTGACTGTTGGACTGGGCATGCCATGAGGGTGTGCCCTTTTCGCCTGTAGGGGAGTTGAGTTGGGACTGACGGTTCCCAGCGAGCTACCTGAGTTTTCCAGGTGCTCTCCATCGCGCTGTACTTTTGTACGATGGTTGCTAAGTCAGCGAATTTCAGTATGCGGCGCCGATTGATGGCATTGAGGATTCCTTCGTCTGCGCAATTGTTGCAGAACGTTGATATTGCGTCCTCGTCACGGCAATATTTTACCTTGTCCTTGACAAGGAGGAATCTGGCCCAGAAGTGGTGGACCGTTTCCTAAGACTGCTGTTTTATGCTCACGAGAGAGTCTATGTCCGGGTGGGTGGGTGGAATTAAATCCGAACCCCGACCTGACCGATTATCCGGAGTCTGACGACCTTGCAGGCTTAACAGTCCGGGTTCCAAAATATCTTCTGATTTTTTAGGACTGCCGTCCGATGCTATGTTCGGAGGGCTGGTCACATCCTTTCGCAGGTGAGTATTCGGCTCTTCCTGAATGGCGATCCGAACATAGTCCATCTTCGATATAGAAGAAGACTCGCCGTCCTGCTCCATGACTACCGCAATCTGGTGGGTGACCGGTGGGGCCTTGATTTCTCCTTGATCGGTTTTAGGCCCGATCCGATCGTAGTCTATGGCGATTCCCAAAGCGGCGATGCGATCTAGGAGTTCGTTCAAAGACGAAAACTTTGTCGGATCCATCTGCTTGGAGTGCTCGGAGTTAATGCGAAGGGGGTTTTCGATGGCCCAAGAGGTCATCGTAGGCTCAATGGCCGAACGGGCGATCATAGTAAAGCCGCCCAGCCGGAGGGTTTGGCCTGGGGCCAGAGCTCCCCCGGAGGTGATGTTGTCTTTAAGGACAAGGCGAGCCATCGAGCCTTTCATCGACGGCACAGTGGAACTCTCAATGAAAGCACCAATGTCGGTGTCAAAACCGGCGGATCTCGGGTAGGGGGTCCCGAACTATGCGTCTAGGATCGATGGTAACAGGAGACAGGGGACACGATGTTTACCCAGGTTCGGGCCCAATCTATGGAGGTAATACCCTACTTCCTGCTTGATTGATCTTGATGAATATGAGTGTTACAAGAGTTGATCTACCACGAGATCGTAATGGCTAAACCCTAGAAGTCTAGCCTGTATGACTATGGTAATGATTATCCTTTCCGGACTAACCCCTCCGGTTTATATAGGCACCGGGGGGATCTAGGGTTTACATAGAGTCGGTTACATAAGAAGGAATCTTCATAGTCGGTCGCCAAGGTTGCCTCCCACGCCAAGTAGAGTCCAATCCGGACACCGGTACAGTCTTCGGCCTTCATGTCTTCATAGCCCATCAGTCCGGCCCAATGGATAACAGACCGGACGCCCGAGGACCCCTTAGTCCAGGACTCCCTCGGTGTAGGAGAGGGAGAAGGAAAGAGGGGGGCGCCGCCCCCTCCCTAGTCCAATTCAGACAAGCCATGGGGGGGCGTGGCCTCCCCTTGTGGACCTTCTGTCCTTTCCACTAAGGCCCATGAAGGCCCAATACTTCCCCCGGCGAATTCCCATAACTCTCCGGTACTCCAAAAAATACCTGAACCACTCAAAACCTTTCCGATGTCCGAATATAGCCTTCCAATATATTGATCTTTACATCTTGACCATTTCGAGACTCCTCGTCATGTTCGTTATCTCATCCGAGACTCGAACAAACTTCGGTTATCAAATCACATAACTCATAATACAAATCGTCATCGAACGTTAAGCGTGCGGACCCTACGGGTTCGAGAACTATGTAGACATGACTGAGACACATCTCCGGTCAATAACCAGTAGAGGAACCTGGATGCTCATATTGTCTCCTACATATTCTACGAAGAACTTTATCGGTCAAACCGCATAACAACATACATTGTTCCCTTTGTCATCGGTATGTTACTTGCCCGAGATTCGATCGTCGGTATCATCATACCTAGTTCAATCTCGTCACCGGCAAGTATCTTTACTCATTCTGTAATGCATCATCCCGCAACTAACTCATAGTCACATTGCTTGCAAGGCTTATAGTGATGTGCATTACCCAGAGGGCCCAGAGATACCTCTCTGATACTTGGAGTGACAAATCCTAATCTCGATCTATGCCAACCCAGCAAACACCTTTGGAGACACCTGTAGAGCATCTTTATAATCACCCAGTTATGTTGTGACTTTGATAGCACACAAGGTGTTCCTCGGTATTCAGGAGTTGCATAATCTCAAAGTCAGAGGAACATGTATAAGTCATGAAGAAAGCAATAGCAATAAAACTCAACGATCAAAATGCTATGCTAACGGATGGGTCTTGTCCATCACATCATTCTCTAATGATGTGATCCTGTTCATCAAATGAGAACACATGTCTATGGTCAGGAAACTTAACCATCTTTGATTAACGAGCTAGTCTAGTAGAGGCATACTAGGGACACTTTGTTTTGTCTATGTATTCACACATGTATCAAGTTTCCGGTTAATACAATTCTAGCATGAATAATAAACATTTATCATGATATAAGGAAATAGAATAATAACTTTATTATTGCCTCTAGGGCATATTTCCTTTAGATAATACAATGAAAAAGTATGAACACCGACAACCGGAATGAGTGCGGGAACATGAATGTAATGTCAGTGAGGAAAATACGTACTCCCCCAAGCGTAGGCTTTTGGCCTAAGTTGGTCTATGGCCACGGCTGGCCTGACGGATATCCAAAGTTGTAGTCGGGGTTGTACTGAGATGCAGCAGCTACTGCCTGAAGGGCTGCAGCATGGAGGCGAGCGGCCGCTATCTCCCTCTCATATTCGTTTGCCTCCTCTCTGGTTATAAAATATCTCCCTCTGCCCTGAAAGTTAAAGAAGGCAGGAGCAGGAAGAGTAACATGGATGGGGCGCCGTCTATCAAAGATTAGTCGGTAATGGAGGGACTGTTCGTTCCTCTCAAGAAACTGATAGTGCACAATAGCCTCATAATCTAGAAAAGCTGGTGGTAAGTTGATACGTCTCCAACGTATCTACTTTTCCTAACGCTTTCCTGTTGGGGAACGCCGTAATTTCAAAAAAAATTCCTACACACACACAAGGTCATGGTGATGCATAGCAACGAGAGGGGAGAGTGTAGTCCACGTACCCTCGTAGACCGTAAGCAGAAGTGTTATGACAACGCGGTTGATGTAGTCATACGTCTTCACGATCCAACCGATCCTAGTACCGAAAGTACGGCACCTCCGCGATCTGCACACGTTCAGCTCGGTGATGTCCCACGAACTCTCGATCCAGCTGAGTGTCGAGGGAGAGCTTCGTCAGCACGACGGCGTGATGACGGTGATGATGAAGCTACCGACGCAGGGCTTCGCCTAAGCACTGCAACGATATGACCGAGGTGGATTATGGTGGAGGGGGCACCGCACACGGCTAAGAGATCAATGATCAACTTGTGTGTCTATGGGGTGCCCCCTCCCCCGTATATAAAGGAGTGGAGGAGGGGGAGGGCCGGCCCTCTATGGCGCGCCCTGGAGGAGTCCTACTCCCACCGGGAGTAGGATTCCCCCCTTCCCTAGTTGGACTAGGAGAGAAGGAAGGGGGAGAGAGGGAGGAAGGAAAGGGGGGCGCCGCCCCCCTTCCTAGTCCAATTCGGACTAGAGTGGGAGGGGGCGCACGACCTGCCCTGGCTGCCCCTCTCTCTCCACTAAAGCCCATTAGGGCCCATATACTCCCCCGGGGGGGGGGGGGGGGTTCCGGTAACCCCCCGGTACACCGGTATATGCCCGAACTCTCTCGAAACCTTTCCAATGTCCAAACATAGTCATCCAATATATCGATCTTTATGCCTCGACCATTGCGAGACTCCTCGTCATGTCCGTGATCATATCCGGGACTCCGAACTACCTTCGGTACATCAAAACACATAAACTCATAATACCGATCGTCACCGAACGTTAAGCGTGCGGACCCTACGGGTTCGAGAACTTTGTAGACATGACAGAGACTCATCTCCGGTCAATAACCAATAGCGGAACCTGGATGCTCATATTGGTTCCTACATATTCTACAAAGATCTTTATCGGTCAAACCACATAACAACCTACGTTGTTCCCTTTGTCATCGGTATGTTACTTGCCCGAGATTCGATCGTCGGTATCTCAATACCTAGTTCAATCTCGTTACCGGCAAGTCTCTTTACTCATTCCGTAATGCATCATCCCGCAACTAACTCATTAGTCACATTGCTTGCAAGGCTTATAGTGATGTGCATTACCAAGAGGGCCCAGAGATACACCTCCGACAATCGGAGTGACAAATCCTAATCTCGATCTATGCCAACTCAACAAGTACCATTGGAGACACCTGTAGAGCACCTTTATAATCACCCAGTTACGTTGTGACATTTGGTAGCACACTAAGTGTTCCTCCGGTATTCGGGAGTTGCATAATCTCATAGTCATAGGAACATGTATAAGTCATGAAGAAAGCAATAGCAACATACTAAACGATCAAGTGCTAAGCTAACGGGATGGGTCAAGTCAATCACATCATTCTCTAATGATGTGATCCCGTTAATCAAATGACAACTCATGGCTATGGCTAGGAAACTTAACCATCTTTGATTCAACGAGCTAGTCAAGTAGAGGCATACTAGTGACACTCTATTTGTCTATGTATTCACACATGTACTAAGTTTCCGGTTAATACAATTCTAGCATGAATAGTAAACATTTATCATGATATAAGTTAATATAAATAACAACTTTATTATTGCCTCTAGGGCATATTTCCTTCAGTCTCCCACTTGCACTAGAGTCAATAATCTAGATTACACAGTAATGATTCTAACACCCATGGAGTCTTGGTGCGGATCATGTTTTGCTCGTGTGAGAGGCTTAGTCAACGGGTTTGCAACATTCAGATCCGTATGTATCTTGCAAATCTCTATGTCTCCCTCCTTAACTTGATCGCGGATGGAATTAAAGCGTCTCTTGATGTGCTTGGTTCTCTTGTGAACTCTGAATTCCTTTGCCAAGGCAATTGCACCAGTATTGTCACAAAAGATTTTCATTGGACCCGATGCACTAGGTATGACACCTAGATAGGATATGAACTCCTTCATCCACACTCCTTCATTTGCTGCTTTCGAAGCAGCTATGTACTCCGCTTCACATGTAGATCCCGCCACGACGCTTTGCTTAGAACTGCACCAATTGACAGCTCCACCGTTCAATATAAATACATATCCGGTTTGTGACTTAGAGTCATCTGGATCAGTGTCAAAGCTTGCATCGACGTAACCATTTACGACGAGCTCTTTGTCACCTCCATAAACGAGAAACATATCCTTAGTCCTTTTCAGGTATTTCAGGATGTTCTTGACCACTGTCCAGTGATCCACTCCTGGATTACTTTGGTACCTCCCTGCTAAACTAATGGCAAGGCACACATCAGGTCTGGTACATAGCATTGCATACATGATAGAGCCTATGGCTGAAGCATAGGGAACAACTTTCATTTTCTCTCTATCTTCTGCAGTGGTCGGGCATTGAGTCTGACTCAACTTCACACCTTGTAACACAGGCAAGAACCCTTTCTTTGCTTGATCCATTTTGAACTTCTTCAAAACTTTATCAAGTTATGTGCTTTGTGATAGTCCAATTAAGCGTCTTGATCTATCTCTATAGATCTTGATGCCCAATATATAAGCAGCTTCACTGAGGTCTTTCATTTAAAAACTCTTATTCAAATATCCTTTTATGCTATCCAGAAATTCTATATCATTTCCAATCAACAATATGTCATCCACATATAATATTAGAAATGCTACAGAGCTCCCACTCACTTTCTTGTAAATACAGGCTTCTCCAAAAGTCTGTATAAAACCATATGCTTTGATCACACTATCAAAACGTTTATTCCAACTCCGAGATGCTTGCACCAGTCCATAAATGGATCGCTGGAGCTTGCACACTTTGTTAGCATCCTTTGGATCGATAAAACCTTCAGGTTGCATCATATACAACTCTTCTTCCAGAAATCCATTCAGGAATGCAGTCTTTACATCCATTTGCCAAATTTCATAATCATAAAATGCAGCAATTGCTAACATGATTCGGACGGACTTAAGCATCGCTACGGGTGAGAAGGTCTCATCGTAGTCAACTCCTTGAACTTGTCGAAAACCTTTCGCAACAAGTCGAGCTTTGTAGACAGTAACATTACCGTCAGCGTCAGTCTTCTTCTTGAAGATCCATTTATTCTCGATGGCTTGCCGATCATCGGGCAAGTCAACCAAAGTCCACACTTTGTTCTCATACATGGATCCCATCTCAGATTTCATGGCCTCAAGCCATTTCGCGGAATCTGGGCTCATCATCGCTTCCTCATAGTTCGTAGGTTCGTCATGGTCAAGTAACATGACCTCCAGAACAGGATTACCGTACCACTCTGGTGCGGATCTTACTCTGGTTGACCTACGAGGTTCGGTAGTAACTTGATCTGAAGTTACATGATCATCATCATTAGCTTCCTCACTAATGGTGTAGGAGTCACAGGAACAGATTTCTATGATGAACTACTTTCCAATAAGGGAGCAGGTACAGTTACCTCATCAAGTTCTACTTTCCTCCCACTCACTTCTTTCGAGAGAAACTCCTTCTCTAGAAAGGATCCATTCTTAGCAACGAATGTCTTGCCTTCGGATCTGTGATAGAAGGTGTACCCAACAGTCTCCTTTGGGTATCCTATGAAGACACATTTCTCCGATTTGGGTTCGAGCATATCAGGTTGAAGCTTTTTCACATAAGCATTGCAGCCCCAAACTTTAAGAAACGACAACTTGGGTTTCTTGCCAAACCACAGTTCATAAGGTGTTGTCTCAACGGATTTAGATGGTGCCCTATTTAACGTGAATGCAGCCGTCTCTAAAGCATAACCCCAAAACGATAGCGGTAAATTAGTAAGACACATCATAGATCGCACCATATCTAGTAAAGTACGATTACGACGTTCGGACACACCATTACGCTGTGGTGTTCCGGGTGGCGTGAGTTGCGAAACTATTCCGCATTGTTTCAAATGAAGACCAAACTCGTAACTCAAATATTCTCCTCCACGATTAGATCATAGAAACTTTATTTTCTTGTTACGATGATTTTCCACTTCACTCTGAAATTCTTTGAACTTTTCAAATGTTTCAGACTTATGCTTCATCAAGTTGATGTACCCATATATGCTCAAATCATCTGTGAACGTGAGAAAATAACGATACCCGCCGCGAGCTCAAAATTCATCGGACCACATACATCAGTATGTATGATTTCCAACAAATCTGTTGCTCGCTCCATTGTTCCGGAGAACGACGTTTCAGTCATCTTGCCCATGAGGCATGGTTCGCAAGTGCCAAGTGATTCATAATCAAGTGATTCCAAAAATCCATCAGAATGGAGTTTCTTCATGCGCTTTACACCAATATGACCCAAACGGCAGTGCCACAAATAAGTTGCACTATCATTATCAACTCTACATCTTTTGGCTTCAATATTATGAATATGTGTGTCATTACTATCGAGATTTAGTAAAAACAGACCACTCCTCAAGGGTGCATGACCATAAAAGATATTACTCATATAAATAGAACAACCATTATTCTCTGATTTAAATGAATAATTGTCTCGCATCAAACAAGATCCAGATATAATGTTCATGCTTAACGCTGGCACCAAATAATAATTATTCAGGTCTAAAACTAATCCCAAAGGTAGATGTAGAGGTAGCGTGCCGACGGCGATCACATCGACTTTGGAACCATTTCCCACACGCATCGTCACCTCGTCCTTAGCCAATCTTCGCTTAATCCGTAGTCCCTGTTTCGAGTTGCAAATATTAGCAACAGAACCAGTATCAAATACCCGGGCAGTACTGCGAGCATTAGTAAGGTACACATCAATAACATGTATATCACATATACTTTTGTTCACCTTGCCATCCTTCTTATCCGCCAAATACTTGGGGCAGTTCCGCTTCCAGTGACCAGTCCCTTTGTAGTAGAAGCACTCAGTCTCAGGCTTAGGTCCAGACTTGGGCTTCTTCACTTGAGCAGCAACTTGCTTGCTGTTCTTCTTGAAGTTTCCCTTCTTCCCTTTACCCTTTTTCTTGAAATTGGTGGTTTTGTTGACCATCAACACTTGATTCTCTTTCTTGATTTCTACCTCTGCAGCCTTTAGCATTGCGAAGAGCTCGGGAATTGTCTTATCCATCCCTTGCATATTATAGTTCATCACAAAGCTCTTGTAGCTTGGTGGCAGTGATTGAAGAATTCTGTCAATGACTCTATCATTAGGAAGATTAACTCCGAGTTGAATCAACTGATTGTTATACCCAGACATTTTGAGTATATGTTCACTAACAGAACTATTCTCCTCCATTTTGCAGTTGTAGAACTTATTGGAGACTTCATATCTCTCAATTCGGGCATTTGCTTGAAATATTAACTTCAACTCTTGGAACATCTCATATGCCCCATGACGTTCAAAACGTCATTGAAGTCCCGGTTCTAAGCCGTAAAGCATCGCACACTGAACTATCGAGTAGTCATCAGCTTTGCTCTGCCACACGTTCATAACATCTGGCGTTGCTCCTGCAGCGGGTTTGGCACCTAGCGGTGCTTCCAGGACGTAATTCTTCTGTGTATCAATGAGGATAATCCTCAAGTTACGGACCCAGTCCGTGTAGTTGCTACCATCATCTTTCAACTTAGCTTTCTCTAGGAACGCATTAAAATTCAACGGAACAACATCACGGGCCATCTATCTACAACAACATAGACATGCAATATTAATCAAATTACTTAAGAAATCCCACTTATATAGACATCCCTCTAATCATCTAAGTGATCACGTGATTCATATCAACTAAACCATGTCCGATCATCATGTGAGATGGAGTAGTTTTCAATGGAGAACATCACTATGTTGATCATATCTACTATATGATTCACGCTCGACCTTTCGGTCTCAGTGTTCCGAGGCCATATCTGCATATGCTAGGCTCGTCAAGTTTAACCCGAGTATTCTCCGTGTGCAAAACTGGCTTGCACCCGTTGTATGTGAACGTAGAGCTTATCACACCCGATCATCACGTGGTGTCTCAGCACGATGAACTTTCGCAACGGTGCTCAGGGAGAACACTTGTACCTTGAAATTTAGTGAGAGATCATCTTATAATGCTACCGCTGAACTAAGAAAAATAAGATGCATAAAGGATAAACATCACATGCAATCAATATAAGTGATATGATATGGCCATTATCATCTTGTGCCTTTGATCTCCATCCAAAGCACCGTCATGATCACCATCGTCATCGGCTTGACACCTTGATCTCCATCGAAGCATCGTTGTCGTCTCGCCAACTATTTCTTCTACGACTATCGCTACTGCTTAGTGATAAAGTAAAGCAATTACATGGCGATTGCATTTCATATAATAAAGCGACAACCATATGGCTCCTGCCAGTTGCCGATAACTCTGTTACAAAACTTGATCATCTCATACAATAAAATTTAGCATCATGTCTTGACCATATCACATCACAACATGCCCTGCAAAAACAAGTTAGACGTCCTCTACTTTGTTGTTGCAAATTTTACGTGGCTGGTACGGGCTGAGCAAGAACCATTCTTACCTACGCATCAAAATCACAATGATTTTTCGTCAAGTATGTGCTGTTTTAACCTTCAACAAGGACCGGGTGTACCCACACTCGATTCAACTAAAGTTGGAGAAACTGACACTCGCCAGCCACCCGTGTGCGAAGCAAGTCGGTAGAACCAGTCTCGCGTAAGCGTACGCGTAATGTCGGTCCGGGCCGCTTCATCCAACAATACCGCCGAATCAAAGTATGACATGCTGGTAAGCAGTATGACTATTATCGCCCACAACTCACTTGTGTTCTACTCTGGCATATAACATCTATGCATAGACCTGGCTCGGATGCCACTGTTGGGGAACGCAGTAATTTCAAAAAAAATCCTACGCACACACAAGATCATGGTGATGCATAGCAACGAGAGGGGATAGTGTAGTCCACGTACCCTCGTAGACCGTAAGCGGAAGCGTTATGACAATGCGGTTGATGTAGTCGTACGTCTTCACGATCCGACCGATCCTAGTATCGAAAGTACGGCACCTCCGCAATCTGCACACGTTCGGCTCGGTGACGTCCCACGAACTCTCGATCCAGCTGAGTGTCATGGGAGAGATTCGTCAGCACGACGGCGTGATGACGGTGATGATGAAGCTACCGGTGCAGGGCTTTGCCTAAGCACTGCAATGATATGACCGAGGTGGATTATGGTGGAGGGGGGCACCGCACACGGCTAAGAGATCAATGATCAACTTGTGTGTCTATGGGGTGCCTCCCTCCCCCGTATATAAAGGAGGGGGGAGGGCCGGCCCTCTATGGCGCGCCCTGGAGGAGTCCTACTCCCACCGGGAGTAGGATCCCCCCTTCCCTAGTTGGACTAGGAGAGAAGGAAGGGGGAGAGAGGGAGGAAGGAAAGGGGGGTGCCGCCCCCCTTCCTAGTCCAATTCGGACTAGAGGGGGAGGGGGCGCGCGGCCTGCCCTGGCTGCCCCTCTCTCTCTCGACTAAAGCCCATTAGGGCCCATATACTCCCCGGGGGTTCCGGTAACCCCCTGGTACACTGGTATATGCCCGAACTCTCTCGAAACCTTTCCGATGTCCAAACATAGTCATCCAATATATCGATCTTTATATCTCGACCATTTCGAGACTCCTCGTCATGTCCGTGATCATATCCGGGACCCCGAACTACCTTCGGTACATCAAAACACATAAACTCGTAATATCGATCGTCACCGAATGTTAAGCGTGCGGACCCTATGGGTTCGAGAACTATGTAGACATGACCGAGACTCATCTCCGTTCAATAACCAATAGCGGAACCTGGATGCTCATATTGGTTCCTACATATTCTACGAAGATCTTTATTGGTCAAACCGCATAACAACATGCGTTGTTCCCTTTGTCATCGGTATGTTACTTGCCTGAGATTCGATCGTCGGTATCTCAATACCTAGTTCAATCTCGTTACTCGTTCCGTAATGCATCATCCCGCAAATAACTCATTAGTCACATTGCTGGCAAGGGTAATAGTGATGTGCATTACCGAGAGGGCCGAGAGATACCTCTCCGACAATCGGAGTGACAAATCCTAATCTCGATCTATGCCAACTCAACAAGTACCATTGGAGACACCTGTAGAGCACCTTTATAATCACCCAGTTACGTTGTGACGTTTGGTAGCACACTAAGTGTTCCTCCGATATTCGGGAGTTGCATAATCTCATAGTCATGGGAATATGTATAAGTCATGAAGAAAGCAATGGCAACATACTAAACGATCGAGTGCTAAGCTAATGGAATGGGTCAAGTCAATCACATCATTCTCCAATGATGTGATCCCGTTAATGAAATGATAACTCATGTCTATGGCTAGGAAACTTAACCATCTTTGATTCAACGAGCTAGTCAAGTAGAGCCATACTAGTGACACTCTGTTTGTCTATGTATTCACACAGATACTAAGTTTCCGGTTAATACAATTTTAGCATGAATAATAAACATTTATCATGATATAAGGAAATATAAATAACAACTTTATTATTACCTCTAGGGCATATTTCCTTCATTTCCCTCTTGTTTTGGACTCTAATTTGCATGATTTGAATGAAACTAACCCCGGACTGACGCTGTTTTCAGCAGAACTACCATGATGTTGTTTTTGTGCAGAAATAAAAGTTCTCGGAATGGGACGAAACTTTGCGAGGATTTTTTATATCAATAAAGAGAATTTCTGGAGCCAAGAGCCACCGGAGGGAGGCACCTGGGTGGGCACAACCCACCAGGGCGCGCCTGCCCTCCCAGGCGCGCCCAGGTCGGTTGTCCCCACCTGGTGGCCCCATAGACCCTGAAACCTACGCTATAAAATCCTATTTTTCCAGAAAAAACAGAGAGAAAGAATTATCGTGATCCACTAGACGGAGCAGCCGTCACCTCCTGTTCTTCATCGGGGAGCCAGATCTGGAGTCCGTTTGGGGCTCCGGAGAGGGGGGTCTTCATTCTCCGTCATCGCCAATCCTTCTCCATCGCTAATTCCATGATGCTCCCCACCGGGAGTGAGTAATTCCTGTTGGAAATATGCCCTAGAGGCAATAATAAATGGTTATTATTATATTTCTTTGTTCATGGTAATCGTCTATTGTTCATGCTATAATTGTATTGTCTGGAAATCATAATACATGTGTGAATACATAGACCACAACGTGTCCCTAGAAAGCCTCTAGTTGACTAGCTCGTTGATCAACTGATACTCATGGTTTCCTGACTATGGGCATTGGATGTCATTGATAACGGGATCACATCATTGGGAGAATGATGTGATGGACAAGACCCAATCCTAAGCATAGCATAAAAGATCGTGTAGTTTCGTTTGCTAGAGCTTTTCCAATGTCAAGCATCTTTTCCTTAGACCATGAGATCGTGCAACTCCCGGATACCATAGGAGTACTTTGGGTGTGCCAAACGTCACAACGTAACTGGGTGACTATAAAGGTGCACTAGGGGTATCTTCGAAAGTGTCTGTTGGGTTGGCACTGATCGAGACTGGGATTTGTCACTCCGTGTGACGGAGAGGTATCTCTGGGCCCACTCGGTAATGCATCATCATAATGAGCTCTATGTGACTAAGGCGTTGGTCACGGGATCATGCATTGCAGTACGAGTAAAGAGACTTGCCGGTAACGAGATTGAACAAGGTATTGGGATACCGACGATCGAATCTCGGGCAAGTAACATACCGATTGACAAAGGGAATTGCATACGGGATTGATTGAATCCTCGACATCGTGGTTCATCCAATGAGATCATCGTGGAACATGTGGGAGCCAACATGGTTATCCAGATCCCGCTGTTGGTTATTGACCGGAGAGGCGTCTCGGTCATGTCTGCATGTCTCCCGAACCCGTAGGGTCTACACACTTAAGGTTCGGTGACGCTAGGGTTGTAGAGATATGTGTATGCGGAAACCCGAAAGTTGTTCGGAGTCCCGGATGAGATCCCGGACGTCACAAGGAGTTCCGGAATGGTCCGGAGGTGAAGAATTATATATAGGAAGTCAAGTTTCGGCCACCGGGAAAGTTTCGGGGGTTACCGGTATTGTACCGGGACCACCGGAAGGGTCCCGGGGGTCCACCGGGTGGGGCCACCTATCCCGGAGGGCCCCGTGGGCTGAAGTGGGAAGGGAACCAGCCCCTAGTGGGCTGGGCGCCCCCCCCATGGGCCTCCCCCCTGCGCCTAGGGTTGGAAACCCTAGGGTGGGGGGGCGCCCCACTTGCCTTGGGGGGCAAGGTACCCCCCTTGGCCGCCGCCCCCCACCCTAGATGGGTTGTGGCCGGCGCCCCCCCCTCCCAGGGGGCCTATATAAAAGGGGGGAGGGAGGGCAGCAGTATGACAGCCTTGGGCGCCTCCCTCCTCCCCTGCCACACCTCTCTCTCTCGTAGAAGCTCGGCGAAGCCCTGCCGGCATCCCGCTACATCCACCACCATGTCGTCGTGCTGCTGGATCTCCATCAACCTCTCCTTCCCCCTTGCTGGATCAAGAAGGAGGAGACGTCGCTGCACCATACGTGTGTTGAACGCGGAGGTGCCGTCCGTTCGGCACTCGGTCATCGGTGATTTGGATCACGGCGAGTACGACTCCGTCATCCACGTTCATTGGAACGCTTCCGCTCGCGATCTACAAGGGTATGTAGATGCACTCCTTTCCCCTCGTTGCTAGTATACTCCATAGATGCATCTTGGTGAGCGTAGGAAAATTTTAAAATTATGCTATGATTCCCAACAGTGGCATCATGAGCCAGGCCTATGCGTAGTTACTATGCACGAGTAGAACACAAAGAAGTTGTGGGCGTTGATGTTGCCAATTCTTCTTGCCGCTACTAGTTGTTTCTTGTTTCGGCGGCATTGTAGGATGAAGCGGCCCGGACCGACCTTACACGTACGCTTATGTGAGACAGGTTCCACCGACTGACATGCACTAGTTGCATAAGGTGGCTAGCGGGTGTCTATCTCTCCTACTTTAGTCGGAACGGATTCGATGAAAAGGGTCCTTATGAAGGGTAAATAGAAATTGGCAAATCACGTTGTGGTCATACGTAGGTAAGAAACGTTCTTGCTAGAAACCTACAAACCACGTAAAAACTTGCAACAACAATTAGAGGACGTCTAACTTGTTTTTGCAGCAAGTGCTATGTGATGTGATATGGCCAGAAGATGTGATGAATATATATGTGATGTATGAGATTGATCATATTCTTGTAATAGGAATCACGACTTGCATGTCGATGAGTATGACAACCGGCAGGAGCCATAGGAGTTGTCTTTATTATTTTGCATGACCTGCGTGTCATTGAATATACGCCATGTAAATTACTTTACTTTGTTGCTAAACGCGTTAGCCATAGAAGTAGAAGTAATCGTTGGCGTGACGACTTCATGAAGACACGATGATGGAGATCATGGTGTCATGCCGGTGACGAAGATGATCATGGTGCCCCGAAGATGGAGATCAAAGGAGCATGATGATATTGGCCATATCATGTCACTATTTGATTGCATGTGATGTTTATCATGTTTTTGCATCTTATTTGCTTAGAACGACGGTAGTAAGTAAGATGATCCCTTATGATAATTTCAAGAAAATGTTCACCCTAACTGTGCACCGTTGCGAAGGTACGTTGTTTCGAAGCACCACGTGATGATCGGGTGTGATAGATTCTAACGTTCGAATACAACGGGTGTTGACGAGCCTAGCATGTACAGACATGGCCTCGGAGCACACGCAATACACTTAGGTTGACTTGACGAGCCTAGCATGTACAGACATGGCCTCAGAACACGGAGGACTGAAAGGTCGAGCATGAGTCGTATAGAAGATACGATCAACATGGAGATGTTCACCGATCTTGACTAGTCCGTCTCACGAGATGATCAGACACGGCCTAGTTAACTCGGATCATGCTTCACTTAGATGACTAGAGGGATGTCTATCTGAGTGGGAGTTCATTGTGTAATTTGATTAGATGAACTTAATTATCATGAACTTAGTCTTAAATCTTTACACTATGTCTTGTAGATCAAATGGCCAACGTTGTCCTCAATTTCAACGCGTTCCTAGAGAAAACCAAGCTGAAAGATGATGGCAGCAACTATACGGACTGGGTCCGGAACCTGAGGATCATCCTCATAGTAGCCAAGAAAGATTATGTCCTAGAAGCACCGCTAGGTGAAGCACCAATCCCAGAAAACCAAGTCGTTATGAACGCTTGGCAGCAGCGTGCTGATGATTACTCCCTCGTTCAGTGCGGCATGCTTTACAGCTTAGAACCGGGTCTCCAAAAGCGTTTTGAGAAACATGGAGCATATGAGATGTTCGAGGAGCTGAAATTAGTTTTCCAAGCTCATGCCCGGGTCGAGAGATATGAAGTCTCCGACAAGTTCTTCAGCTGTAAAATGGAGGAAAATAGTTCTGTAAGTGAGCAAATACTCAGAATGTCTGGGTTGCACAACCGCTTGACTCGGCTGGGAGTTAATCTCCCGGATGACGCGGTCATTGACAGAATCCTCCAGTCGCTTCCACCAAGCTACAAGAGCTTTGTGATGAACTTCAATATGCAGGGGATGGAAAAGACCATTGCTGAGATATATTCAATGCTGAAATCAGCGGAGGTGGAGATCAGAAAAGAACATCAAGTGTTGATGGTGAATAAAACCACTAAGTTCAAGAAGGGCAAGGGTAAGAAGAACTTCAAGAAGGACGGCAAGGGAGTTGCCACGCCCGGTAAGACAGTTACTGGGAAGAAGTCAAATAATGGACCCAAGCCCGAGACTGAGTGCTTTTATTGCAAGGGAAGTGGTCACTGGAAGCGGAACTGCCCCAAATACTTAGCGGACAAGAAGGCTGGCAACACCAAAGGTATATGTGATATACATGTAATTGATGTGTACCTTATCAGTACTCGTAGTAGCTCCTGGGTATTTGATACCGGTGCGGTTGCTCATATTTGTAAATCAAAACAGGAACTACGGAATAAACGGAGACTGGCGAAGGACGAGGTGACGATGCGCGTCGGGAATGGTTCCAAGGTCGATGTGATCGCCGTCGGCACGCTACCTCTGCATCTACCCACGGGATTAGTTTTAAACCTCAATAATTGTTATTTAGTGCCAGCTTTGAGCATGAACATTGTATCTGGATCTCGTTTAATTCGAGATGGCTACTCATTTAAATCCGAGAATAATGGTTGTTCTATTTATTTGAGAGATATATTTTATGGTCATGCCCCGCTGGTCAATGGTTTATTTTTGATGAATCTCGAACGTGATGTTACACATATTCATAGTGTGAATACCAAAAGATGTAAAGTTGATAACGATAGTCCCACATACTTGTGGCACTGCCGCCTTGGTCACATTGGTGTCAAGCGCATGAAGAAGCTCCATGCAGATGGACTTTTGGAGTCTCTTGATTACGAATCATTTGACACGTGCGAACCATGCCTCATGGGTAAGATGACCAAGACTCCGTTCTCCGGAACAATGGAGCGAGCAACCAACTTATTGGAAATCATACATACCGATGTGTGCGGTCCAATGAGTGTTGAGGCTCGCGGAGGATATCGTTATGTTCTCACTCTCACTGATGATTTAAGTAGATATGGGTATGTCTACCTAATGAAGCACAAGTCTGAAACCTTTGAAAAGTTCAAGGAATTTCAGAGTGAGGTTGAGAATCAACGTGACAGAAAAATAAAATTCTTACGATCAGATCGTGGTGGAGAATATTTAAGTCACGAGTTTGGTGCACACTTAAGGAAATGTGGAATAGTTTCACAACTCACGCCGCCTGGAACACCTCAGAGAAACGGTGTGTCCGAACGTCGTAATCGCACTCTATTGGATATGGTGCGATCTATGATGTCTCTTACCGATTTACCGCTCTCATTTTGGGGCTATGCTTTAGAGACTGCCGCATTCACTTTAAATAGGGCTCCGTCGAAATCCGTTGAGACGACACCGTATGAATTATGGTTTGGGAAGAAACCTAAGCTGTCGTTTCTAAAAGTTTGGGGATGCGATGCTTATGTCAAGAAACTTCAACCTGAAAAGCTCGAACCCAAGTCGGAGAAATGCGTCTTCATAGGATACCCTAAGGAAATTATTGGGTATACCTTCTACCTCAGATCCGAAGGCAAGATCTTCGTTGCCAAGAAAGGGTCCTTTCTAGCGAAGGAGTTTCTCTCGAAAGAATTGAGTGGGAGAAAAGTGGAACTTGATGAGGTGATAGTCACCCCTTCCGAACCGGAAAGTAGCGCAGCGCGGGAAAATGTTCCTGTGGTGCCTACACCGACTGGGGAGGAAGTTAATGATGATGATCATGAAGCTTCGGATCAAGTTACTACTGAACTTCGTAGGTCCACAAGGACACGTTCCGCACCAGAATGGTACGGCAACCCTGTCTTGGAAATCATGTTGTTAGACAACGGTGAACCTTCGAACTATGAAGAAGCGATGGCGGGCCCGGATTCCGACAAATGGCTAGAAGCCATGAAATCCGAGATAGGATCCATGTATGAAAATGAAGTATGGACTTTGACTGACTTGCCCGATGATCGGCGAGCCATAGAAAACAAATGGATCTTTAAGAAGAAGATGGACGCGGATGGTAATGTGACCATCTACAAAGCTCGACTTGTCGCTAAGGGTTATCGACAAGTTCAAGGGGTTGACTACGATGAGACTTTCTCACCCGTAGCGAAGCTGAAGTCCGTCCGAATCATGTTAGCAATTGCCGCATACTATGATTATGAGATATGGCAGATGGACGTCAAAATGGCATTCCTTAACGGCTTCCTTAAGGAAGAGTTGTATATGATGCAGCTGGAAGGTTTTGTCGATCCTAAGAATGCTAACAAAGTATGCAAGCTCCAGCGCTCAATCTATGGGCTGGTGCAAGCATCTCGGAGTTGGAACATTCGCTTTGATGAGATGATCAAAGCGTTTGGGTTTACACAGACTTATGGAGAAGCCTGTGTTTACAAGAAAGTGAGTGGGAGCTCTGTAGCATTTCTCTTATTATATGTGGATGACATATTATTGATGGGAAATGATATAGAATTCTTGGAAAGTATTAAGGCCTATTTGAACAAGTTTTTTTCAATGAAGGACCTTGGAGAAGCTGCTTATATATTAGGCATCAAGATCTATAGAGATAGATCAAGACGCCTCATTGGTCTTTCACAGAGTACATACCTTGACAAGATATTGAAGAAGTTCAATATGGATCAGTCCAAGAAAGGGTTCTTGCCTGTATTGCAAGGTGTGCAATTGAGCACGGCTCAATGCCCGACCACGGGAGAAGATATAGAAAAGATGAGTGTCATCCCCGATGCCTCGGCCATAGGGTATATTATGTATGCCATGCTGTGTACCAGACCTGATGTAAACCTTGCCGTAAGTTTGGTAGGAAGGTACCAAAGTAATCCTGGCATGGAACACTGGACAGCGGTCAAGAATATCCTGAAGTACCTGAAAAGGACTAAGGACATGTTTCTCGTTGATGGAGGTGACGAAGAGCTCGTCGTAAAGGGTTACGTCGACGCTAGCTTTGACACAGATCTGGATGACTCAAAGTCACAAACCGGATACGTGTATATTTTGAATGGAGGAGCAGTAAGCTGGTGCAGTTGCAAGCAAAGCGTCGTGGCGGGATCTACATGTGAAGCGGAGTACATGGCAGCCTCGGAGGCAGCACAGGAAGCAGTCTGGATGAAGGAGTTCATTACCGACCTAGGGGTGATTCCCAATGCGTCGGACCCGATGACTCTCTTCTGTGACAACACTGGAGCTATTGCACTTGGGAAGGAGCCCAGGTTTCACAGGAAGACCAGGCATATCAAGAGTCGCTTCAACTCCATTCGTGAAAGTGTTCAAAATGGAGACATAGATATTTGTAAAGTACATACGGACTTGAATGTAGCAGATCCGTTGACTAAACCTCTCCCTAGAGAAAAACATGATCAACACCAGGACTGTGACGCCCCCGATTTGACCGTACACTAATCATGCACGCAAATGTGTACGATCAAGGTCAGGGACTCACGGGAAGATATCACAACACAACTCTACAACATAAATAAGTCATACAAGCATCATAATACAAGCCAGGGGCCTCGAGGGCTCTAATACAATTGCTCGATCACAGACGAGTCAGCGGAAGCAACAATATCTGAGTATAGACATAAGTTAAACAAGTTTGCCTTAAGAAGGCTAGCACAAACTGGGATACAGATCGAACGAGGCGCAGGCCTCCTGCCTGGGATCCTCCTAACTACTCCTGGTCGTCGTCAGCGGCCTGCACGTAGTAGTAGGCACCTCCAGTGTCGTAGGTGTAGTCGTCGAGGGTGGCGTCTGGCTCCTGGACTCCAACATCTGGTTGTGACAACCAGATAGAAAGGAAGGGGGGAAAAGAGGGGGAGAAGCAACCGTGAGTACTCATCCAAAGTACTCGCAAGCAAGGAGCTATACTACATATGCATGGGTATATGTGTAAAGGGGCATATCAGTGGACTGAACTGCAGAATGCCAGAATAAAAGGGGGATAGCTAGTCCTGTCGAAGACTACGCTTCTGGTCATCTCCATCTTGCAGCATGTAGAAGAGAGTAGATTGAAGTCCTCCAAGTAGCATCGCATAGCATAATCCTACCCGGCGATCCCCTCCTCGTCGCCCTGTTAGAGAGCGATCACCGGGTTGTATCTGGCACTTGGAAGGGTGTATTTTATTCAGTATCCAGTTCTAGTTGTCATAAGGTCAAGGTACAACTCCGGGTCGTCCTTTTACCGAGGGACACGGCTATTCGAATAGATAAACTTCCCTGCAGGGGTGCACCACATAACCCAACACGCTCGATCCCATTTGGCCGGACACACTTTTCTGGGTCATGCCCGGCCTCGTAAGATCAACACGTCGCAGCCCCACCTAGGCTCAACAGAGAGGTCAGCACGCCGGTCTAAACCTATGCGCGCAGGGGTCTGGGCCCATCGCCCTATGCACACCTGCACGTTGCGTACGCGGCCGGAAGCAGACCTAGCCCCCTTAATACAAGCGCGAGCTTACGGTCCAATGCGGCGCGCGCCACTCAGTTGCTGACGTCAAAAGAGCTTCGGCTGATACCACGACGTCGGGATACCCATAACTACTCCCACGTAGATGGTTAGTGCGTATAGACCAAATGGCCAGACTCAGATCAAATACCAAGATCTCGTTAAGCGTGTTAAGTAACCGCGAACGCCGACCAGGGCCAGGCCCACCTCTCACCTAGGCGGTCTCAACCTGCCCTGTCGCTCCGCCACAAAGATCCACTCGCGGGTACTCCTACGAGCCGACCCGACTTTAGTCATCACATGTGTCATGTATATAGTATATAAGTATATACCCGTGATCACCGCCCAGGTGATCACGGCCCGATAGTATAGCACAGCAGACGGACAAGAATGTAGGGCCACTGATGGAAAACTAGCATCCTATACTAAGCATGTAGGATTGCAGGTAAAGGTAACAACAGTAGTAGCAAGGATAGGCTATGCATCAGGATAGGATATCGGAAAGCAGTAACATGCTACACTACTCTAATGCAAGCAGTATAGAGAAGAATAGGCGATATCTGGTGATCAAGGGGGGGGGCTTGCCTGGTTGCTCTGGCAAGTAGGAGGGGTCGTCGACTCCGTAGTCGAACTGGGCAGCAGCAGTGTCGGTCTCGTAGTCTACCGGAGAGAAGAGGGGGGAAGAAACAGTAAATACAATGCAAACATAAGCATGACGATGCGTGACATGAAAATGAGCGGTGCTAGGTGTGTCCTAACGCGACAGTAGGTGGTACCGGCGAAGGGGGGGAACATCCGGGAGGTATTCCCGATGTTTCGCGTTTTCGGACAGATGGACCGGAGGGGAAAAGTTGCGAGTTCGATAGGTTAGGGAGGTGTGGTGCACGAACGGACTGCGTATTCGGATTCGTCTCGTCGTTCTGAGCAACTTTCATGTTGAAAATATTTTAATCCGAGTTACGGATTAAAAGATATGATTTTCTAAAGATTGTATTAATTTCTGGAATTTAATTAATTATTTAATTAATTCGAAAATGGATTTATGACATCAGCATGATGTCATGCTGACATCAGCAGTCAACAGGGGTTGACTAAGTCAAACTGACATGTGGGTCCAGTGGGACCCACCTGTCATTCACTGTTTAGGTTAATTAGTGTTTAATTAAATAATAATTATTTAATCAATTTAAACAGGATTAATTAACTTAATTAATTTGGTTAATTAATTAAAATTATTTTTACTTTTATTTTCTTTATTTATTCATTTATTTTTATTAATTAATTTATTATTATTATTATTATTAATTTATTTTATTTATTACTCTATTTTTATTTTTATTTTATTTATTATTTTTATTAATTATTATTTTTAATTTTATTTTTGTAAACGTTCTGGGGCGCTGGGGCCCGTTTGTCATTGGGCCAGGGGGTTCGGGCCCAGTGGCCAGTGGCTCAGGTGGGGCGACGCCCACCTGGCAGTGGCCCAGAGGGGCGAGGCCCAGTAGGCAGTGGCCCAGGTGGCACTGCGGCTACGGGCGCAACGGGCGGGGCACTGGGCGCGCACGGCGCACGCCGGCGCCGGCGGCCAGGGTCAGGGGAGGCGGGGCTCCGACGAGCCACCGGAGGTGGGGCAGAGGGGCGAGGCCTCCGCGGCGACGGGGCGGAGATCGGCGGAGGGGAAGGCTGCGGGCGTGCGGGCGGGGTCGCCGAAGGAGGGAAGGGCGTCGGGGCCGGAGCGGCTGGAACGGGACGGCGGCGGCACAGCCCGCGGGCAGGGCGGCACGGAGAGGAGCGCGGCGGACGCGAGCCCGCCCGGAGCTCGGGCGCGGGGCGCACGGGGGAAAGGGGGGCGCGGGGCGCGAGGTCGACGCGGGCGCGCGGGCGAAGGCCGTGCGGGCGTGCGGGCGTGGCCAGGCGCGGCGGGGCGCGTCGGGGCGCGCCGGAGCGCGAGCGGGGCGGCGGTGACCGAGAGGAGAGGGGGCGGGCGACGGAGGCCGGTGGCCTCACCGTGGGGCTGCAGGGTCACGGCAGTGGGGGTCGAGGGGGAGACGGGGACGACGGCGATGCGGTGACGAGGCGCAGTCCCGGCGAGGAGGAGGAGGCAGGCCGGCGAGGCAGCGCTCCGGCGAGGCGAGGGCGAGGCCGGCGGGGGCGGTCGGCGACGGTGGCCTCCTCTCGATCCCGTTCTGGATCGGGGGGAGGGAGGAGGAGAAGATATTTGGGGGGGGGAGTGAGAGGTGGCTGTCGGTGGGGGGCCTGGGGAGTGGATAGGGGAGAGAGGTGGGCCGGGGGTGGAGCTGGGCCTTTCGGCCGGGGGGGGGGGAATGGTGCTGGCCGGCTGGGCCTGGGGTTGGCCCAGTTGGGCCAGGTCCAGTGGGGGGCTTTTTTTTGTTTCTTTTTGTTTTCTGTTTTGTTTTGCATTTTCTTTTATTTATTTTCTTTCACCTTTTAATCCATTTTAAAATACTTAGGCATTTTCTAAAAAGGAGTTTTCTCCACAATAATTACCAGTGTATTATTTGGCACCCACCGAACATTTTTGTTTAAATTTTTGAAAACTTTTATTTTCCACTTTAAATTTAATTGAAGTTTGAATTAGGAGCTTGAGAGAAATGTGATTCAAATGTGATCAAGCCCTGTTTAGCAACATGATTAGCTTAATCACAGAGAGTTACTGTAGCATGATTCTCGGGGTGTTACAAATCTCCTCCACTACAAGAAATCTCGTCCCGAGATTTAGGAGGTAGAAGGAAACAGTGCGGGGTATTCTTCGCGCAGACGATCCTCTCGTTCCCAAGTGGCCTCATCTTCAGAATGGTGCGACCACTGGACTTTGAGGAACTTGATCGCCTTCTGACGTGTGCGGCGTTCAGCTTGGTCGAGAATGCGGACCGGATGCTCCTTATAGGAGAGGTCTTGCTGCAATTCGAGCACTTCATGATCCACAGCTCGGATTGGATCCTTGAAGCAACGGCGGAGCTGTGACACATGGAACACATCGTGAACCTGAGAAAGGTTCGGCGGTAGCTCCAGTTGGTATGCCACTTTTCCACGCCTTTCGAGAATAGTGAATGGGCCAATATAGCGAGGAGCTAGTTTGCCCTTGATCCCGAAGCGGTGAGCACCCTTCATAGGTGTGACTCGAAGATAAGCCTTTTCGCCAGGTTGATAGACCATGTCTTTATGATGACGGTCATACTGACTCTTCTGACGTGACTGAGCAGTCTTGAGATTCTCACGAATAATGCGGACTTGTTCTTCGGCATCTTGGATAATATCCGGACCGAAGAGTGGACGTTCCCCAGTTTCTGACCAGTTCAGAGGGGTTCGGCACTTTCGTCCATATAACACTTCGAAGGGGGCCATCTTCAGACTAGCTTGATAGCTATTATTATAAGAGAACTCAGCATACGGGAGAGATTCCTCCCATTTCTTGCCGAAGGAAATAACACAAGCTCGAAGCATATCTTCGAGAACTTGGTTGACGCGTTCAACTTGTCCTTGCGATTGAGGATGAAACGCAGTACTGAATGACAGATGAGTTCCCATAGCTTCTTGGAAACTTGCCCAGAATCTTGAAGTGAATAAGCTGCCACGGTCTGAGCTGATAACCAATGGAATACCGTGGAGTGAAACAATCCTGGACATATAGAGCGTTGCCAACTGGCTAGCAGTGATCGTTTCTTTGACTGCCAGAAAATGTGCAACTTTGGAAAGCCGGTCAATGACGACAAGAATAGCATCATTACCTTTCTGTGATTTGGGAAATCCAGTGACGAAGTCCATCTCAACATGGTCCCATTTCCATTCAGGAATAGAGATAGGTTGCAGAGTTCCAGCAGGCCTTTGATGTTCTGCTTTGATACGACGGCAAACGTCACACTCAGCAACATAACGAGCAATGGCTTGCTTCATATTAGACCACCAGAATCTCTGACGGATGTCTTGGTACATCTTTGTACTACCAGGATGGATACATAGAGGCGTATCATGAGCTTCTTTCATAACTTCCTGTGTCATATCCAGGTTTTTCTCTGCACATGGCACCACTAGGCGGCCCTTGAAGTATAAGGTGCCATCTTCAGCAATGGTGAAGAATGAGGGCTTTCCTTCTGCGAGGTAGCGCTTAATCTTGTGGGCTTCAGAGTCATACTTCTGTAGCCTTTTGATGCTGTCCTCGAGATCTGGTTTAGCAACTAGGGTATTGAGGGAACCCTGGGTAACAACGTGGAGGTTCACCTTGCCAAACTCCTTAGGAGGGGGAGCGAGTGCACCCGGAGGAACAATATGGAGGTTCAGCTTCCTGAATTCTTCAACAAGCGAGGGCTGAACTTTATGAACCTGGAGGTGGTTGCAGTAAGACTTGCGGCTCAAGGCATCAGCCATTACATTAGCCTTGCCTGGCGTATAGGAAATACCCAAGTCAAAGTCTGCAACAAGCTCCATCCATCTCTGTTGACGGAGGTTCAGATCTGGCTGAGTAAACAGATACTTCAGACTTTGGTGGTCAGTGAAGATCTCGCAACGATTACCGAGAAGGTAATGTCGCCACTGCTTCAGCGCATGAATGACAGCAGCAAGTTCGAGGTCGTGAACTGGGTAGTTCTCTTCGTGAGGGCGCAATTGCCGAGAGGCATAAGCAATCACTTTGCGGTCTTGCATTAGGACACAGCCTAATCCTTGACGGGAAGCGTCGCAGTAAATGACAAAGTCCTTCTTAGTATCAGGTGGAGCTAGAACTGGAGCAGAAGTCAACTTGTCTTTGAGTGCCTGGAAACTTTCCTGACATTTGTCTGTCCATTGGAACTTGACACCCTTATGCAACAGGTTAGTCAGAGGCCTGGCGATCTTAGAGAAGTTCTCGACGAATCGACGGCAATAGCTGGCGAGACCGAGAAAACTTCTGACTTGCTTAACGTTCTTGGGAGGAGTCCAATCAAGAATAGCCTGAACTCGCTCGGGGTTGACGGCAATACCATCCTTAGAGATGACATGCCCAAGATAGGTTACTTCCGGTAGCCAGAATTCACATTTGGAGAACTTGGCATATAGTTGATGCTCTCGTAGCTTTTCCAGCACAAGTCGAAGATGTTCAGCATGTTCTTCTTCGTTCTTGGAAAATACCAGGATATCATCCAGATAAACCACGACGAACTTGTCGAGGTAATCCATGAATATATAGTTCATCAGACGAGAGAAGGTGGCTGGAGCATTGGTTAAACCGAAAGACATGACGGTGTACTCGTATGAACCATAGCGAGTCACGAAGGCGGTCTTTGGGATATCCTCTTCTCGAACACGGATCTGGTGGTAGCCCAACCTCAAGTCGAGCTTAGAGAACACTGACGAACCCGCCAGTTGATCATACAGATCATTGATCCGAGGAAGAGGGTATTTATTCTGAATGGTAGCTTGGTTTATAGGACGGTAGTCTTGAACTAACCGGTTTGTCCCATCCTTCTTCTTGACAAAGAGAGAAGGTGCTCCCCAAGGAGAGCAACTTGGGCGAATGAATCCTTTGCGAAGAGATTTGTCGATTTCCTCCTTAAGCTCAAGGAGTTCATGCGGCGGCATTTTGTAGGGTCGCTTGGCTATAGGAGTGGTGCCTGGTTTCAAGTCGATGATGAATTCGACAGCTCTAGCAGGGGGAATCCCTGGAAGTTCTTCAGGGAAGACGTCGAGGAATTCACGCACGACGGGAATGTTTTCAATGCCCTCGAGTGGTGCAGCGTTCAATGCATTCAATGCATAGAGCCTTGCCTCGGCATTTTGCACCAGATGAGCTTGGTAAGCAACTATTTCATCTGAAGGGTGTAGCAGATGGACGGTCTTAGTGGCGCAAACTATAGAAGCAGTATGCGCTTTCAACCAATCCATACCCAAAATGAGGTCGATGTTAGACGACTTCAGGATAATGGGAGAGGCATAGAATTCCAGCCCTTCGATTTCCACGGGGACATCGATGCCAACCAAGGAGGTTTGACACTGTCCCACGGGGGTTTTGACCAATACAGAGGTGTTCATCTCCTCACATTTAACGTCGTGCTTGTATGCAAAATCTTCTGACATGAATGAATGCGATGCACCTGTATCAAATAAAACGGATGCTGGTACTGAATTTACGAGGAGTGTACCCATCACAGTAGCAGGCTGGTCTTGAGCTTCGTTGAGATCAACGTGGTTGGCATGAGCACGACCATAAGACTTAGCATTGTTGTTGCGGGGCTGGTTGTTACCACGGCCAGTTGCTGGAAGGGCCAGTTGATTCTGGTTCTGGTTGCATTCCTTAGCACGGTGACCTGGTTGACCACACCTGAAGCACAGACCATTATTGGGAGTGGGAACAGGAGCTTGGGATGGTGGAGCTGGAAGTCTTGACTGCCTAGATGGTGGTGGAGGCAGACGAGGTGCAGCATAGGTCTGCCTTGGGGCAGATGCATTTGGACGGTACATGCTGTTCGGGATCCATATCTTACGCTTCTGTGCGGGCGAGCCCGAAGATGAGCCCGTGTCACGGTTGCGCCTGTGAGAGCTCTGGTATTCCTGCAGACCAGTTTCGACATTGATGGCCTTGTTCACCAAGGTGGCGAAATCAGCAAAGTCATGCACTAGAAGTGCGAGCTTGATGTCAGCTTGAAGGCCATCACGGAACTTCTCCTGTCTGCGTGCATCAGTTGCAATGTCTTCTTCAGCATAGCGGGACAAGTCCAGAAACTCCCGCTGATAAGCTTCGACAGTTTTGTTGCCTTGGGTGAGGTTGCGGAACTCACGCTTCTTCCGGTCCATGACTCCTTGAGGAATGAAGCGGGCACGGAAAGCAGCTTGGAAGTCTGGCCATGTGATGATTGTTCCAGCTGGCAGAGTACGCCTGTGGCTGTCCCACCATTGAGCTGCGGGTCCCTTCAAGAAGAAGGAAGCAAAGGTGACATAGCTGGCAGGGGCTACATCAGCAGACTCCATCTCATAGGTGATGTCACGGAGCCAGTCATCAGCATCCAGAGGCTGAGTTGAGCTGCGGTAGATGGTTGGGTTGAGGCGTATGAAATCTTGAAGAGTCACTTGGGCTGGCTGCTGGTTCATATTGGGGCGAGGAAACTGAGCCATCATATTTTCCATGAATTGGCGGTTCAGTTCAAACTGTTGGATCATACCAGCCATGTACTCAGGTGGTGGTGGGGCATCGCCACCACGACCACGACCACCTGGTCTAACCATCCTGCTAATATATAACAGGGGTAGTTCAGCATTGAGAAATATTTGCAAAGACAAGAATCATTCATGATGAAACATGCATAACGAAAGGAGCACGATAGCTACTACATAGTAGTCGGCATAGCTTACAAAAGGGGTCATGCATAGAGTTCAGTACACAGAGTTCAGTACATAGACTAAAACATCATAGGCGGCACACAGGCTCGCGGCGACTGCAACTAATACTACTAAGCAAGCCTACATCAGTCCCAAGAGGTACTGTGGAGGTAATCGTAGCCCGACAGCTGGTAGTGAGGCAACGGATAGCCCTCCACGTCAGCAGACTGGGGGCCGCGGATACTCAGGTGTAGAGCCCGACGCTCAGGTGGCAGAAGAGGACCAAGTGCGGGAGAGTAGCCTCCCACCTCTGGCCAACCGACACCGTGGGGCATCACGGTCCTGGCTGGGTAGATCGCAGTACGCGGTACCTGTCCAGATCGGACAAAGGGGTGCAGCAGCGTCAGAGCACGGTAAAGGTGCTGACGGGTGGTGTACATCTCGTGGCGAAGAGCTCGGTTAGCTCGATCCAGCCCATCAGCATGCAGAACCAGGTTCTGATGGTAGAAGGGCTCTCGGGTGACAGTGGAGTAGGCAGCAGTATAGTATCCCTCCGCACCAACATCGGATGCGATAGCAATGTGCCTGAAAGGGGAGGTGTCCAACTCCCGATACTCTCCACGAAGACGTGTCAGAGCAGCATAGGCAGCATCGTGGACAGCCATATCGATGGTCACACCAACACCATGTGCGGTGTGCAGCACAGTAGTGGAGTCATACTCCCGAGAGTAGAGGTGGACGATGGCACGGTACTGCTCCTGGTTAAAGTCCTGGTACTCCTCGTAGACGGTGTACTCAGGGTGCCAGCGATAACCCAGATAGGTCATCATCTCAGCTAGCACCGCAGGTGATCCCGAGGCACCAATGGCCGTCGTGTGGCGAACGACCTGCCTCGTGGGTTCCATCTGAAAGCAAAGACGTTTCAAAGGAGTCAAATGACAGTGTGTGAATTGTTCAAAATACTATTCTAAGAAACAACTATGGCTTATCCAACTTTGGGGTGAATGCGGTCACGGGATCCTAGTGTTAAAGTTAGTAAATTCGTTTAACCCGAGTAGAAGAGAGTTCAGAGTCCCAGAGTAAAGGTCGAGGAGTAAAAGATCCTAGTACCACCCAATGGCGACGTGGGCCCGTAAGACACACAGCCATGTTAGTAAAAGTTTTGTAATGTCTAGACTCGACTTCGGCCAAGGAGTGTGGAAAGGGGGATTCCTACAGGCAGTCGGCTCTGATACCAACTTGTGACGCCCCCGATTTGACCGTACACTAATCATGCACGCAAATGTGTACGATCAAGATCAGGGACTCACGGGAAGATATCACAACACAACTCTACAACATAAATAAGTCATACAAGCATCATAATACAAGCCAGGGGCCTCGAGGGCTCGAATACAAGTGCTCGATCACAGACGAGTCAGCGGAAGCAACAATATCTGAGTACAGACATAAGTTAAACAAGTTTGCCTTAAGAAGGCTAGCACAAACTGGGATACAGATCGAACGAGGCGCAGGCCTCCTGCCTGGGATCCTCCTAACTACTCCTGGTCGTCGTCAGCGGCCTGCACGTAGTAGTAGGCACCTCCAGTGTCGTAGGTGTCGTCGTCGACGGTGGCGTCTGGCTCCTGGACTCCAGCATCTGGTTGCGACAACCAGATAGAAAGGAAAGGGGGAAAAGAGGGAGAGAAGCAACCGTGAGTACTCATCCAAAGTACTCGCAAGCAAGGAGCTATACTACATATGCATGGGTATATGTGTAAAGGGGCATATCAGTGGACTGAACTGCAGAATGCCAGAATAAAAGGGGGATAGCTAGTCCTGTCGAAGACTACGCTTCTGGTCATCTCCATCTTGCAGCATGTAGAAGAGAGTAGATTGAAGTCCTCCAAGTAGCATCGCATAGCATAATCCTACCCGGCGATCCCCTCCTCGTCGCCCTGTTAGAGAGCGATCACCGGGTTGTATCTGGCACTTGGAAGGGTGTATTTTATTCAGTATCCAGTTCTAGTTGTCATAAGGTCAAGGTACAACTCCGGGTCGTCCTTTTACCGAGGGACACGGCTATTCGAATAGATAAACTTCCCTGCAGGGGTGCACCACATAACCCAACACGCTCGATCCCATTTGGCCGGACACACTTTTCTGGGTCATGCCCGGCCTCGTAAGATCAACGCGTCGCAGCCCCACCTAAGCACAACAGAGAGGTCAGCACGCCGGTCTAATCCTATGCGCGCAGGGGTCTGGGCCCATCGCCCTATGCACACCTGCACGTTGCGTACGCGGCCGGAAGCAGACCTAGCCCCTAGTAAGCGCGTTACGGTCCAATCCGGCGCGCGCCACTCAGTCGC
Source organism: Triticum aestivum (assembly GCF_018294505.1). Taxonomy (NCBI): domain Eukaryota; kingdom Viridiplantae; phylum Streptophyta; class Magnoliopsida; order Poales; family Poaceae; genus Triticum; species Triticum aestivum. The sequence goes on from NC_057805.1 coordinate 5,023,572, forward strand.
TGACGTCAAGAAGGCTTCGGCTGATACCACGACGCCGGGATACCCATAACTACTCCCGCGTAGATGGTTAGTGCGTATAGACCAAATGGCCAGACTCAGATCAAATACCAAGATCTCGTTAAGCGTGTTAAGTAACCGCGAACGCCGACCAGGGCCAGGCCCACCTCTCACCTAGGCGGTCTCAACCTGCCCTGTCGCTCCGCCACAAAGATCCACTTGCGGGTACTCCTACGAGCCGACCCGACTTTAGTCATCACATGTGTCATGTATATAGTATATAAGTATATACCCGTGATCACCGCCCAGGTGATCACGGCCCGATAGTATAGCACAGCAGACGGACAAGAATGTAGGGCCACTGATGGAAACTAGCATCCTATACTAAGCATGTAGGATTGCAGGTAAAGGTAACAACAGTAGTAGCAAGGATAGGCTATGCATCAGGATAGGATATCGGAAAGCAGTAACATGCTACACTACTCTAATGCAAGCAGTATAGAGAAGAATAGGCGATATCTGGTGATCAAGGGGGGGGCTTGCCTGGTTGCTCTGGCAAGTAGGAGGGGTCGTCAACTCCGTAGTCGAACTGGGCAGCAGCAGTGTCGGTCTCGTAGTCTACCGGAGAGAAGAGGGGGGAAGAAACAGTAAATACAATGCAAACATAAGCATGACGATGCGTGACATGAAAATGAGCGGTGCTAGGTGTGTCCTAACGCGACAGTAGGTGGTACCGGCGAAGGGGGGGAACATCCGGGAGGTATTCCCGATGTTTCGCGTTTTCGGACAGATGGACCGGAGGGGAAAAGTTGCGAGTTCGATAGGTTAGGGAGGTGTGGTGGACGAACGGACTGCGTATTCGGATTCGTCTCGTCGTTCTGAGCAACTTTCATGTTGAAAATATTTTAATCCGAGTTACGGATTAAAAGATATGATTTTCTAAAGATTTTATTAATTTCTAGAATTTAATTAATCATTTAAATTAATTCGAAAATGGATTTATGACATCAGCATGATGTCATGCTGACATCAGCAGTCAACAGGGGTTGACTAAGTCAAACTGACATGTGGGTCCAGTGGGACCCACCTGTCATTCACTGTTTAGGTTAGTTAGTGTTTAATTAAATAATTATTATTTAATCAATTTAAACAGGATTGATTAACTTAATTAATTTGGTTAATTAATTAATTAATTAATTAAAATTATTTTTACTTTTATTTTCTTTATTTATTCATTTATTTTTATTAATTAATTTATTATTATTATTATTAATTTATTTTATTTATTATTCTATTTTTTATTTTTATATTATTTATTATTTTTATTAATTATTATTTTTATTTTATTTTTGTAAACGTTCTGGGGCGCTGGGGCCCGTTTGTCATTGGGCCAGGGGGTCGGGCCCAGTGGCCAGTGGCTCAGGTGGGGCGAGGCCCACCTGGCAGTGGCCCAGAGGGGCGAGGCCCACTAGGCAGTGGCCCAGGTGGCACTGCGGCTACGGGCGCAACGGGCGGGGCGCTGGGCGCGCACGGCGCACGCCGGCGCCGGCGGCCAGGGTCAGGGGAGGCGGGGCTCCGACGAGCCACCGGAGGTGGGGCAGAGGGGCGAGGCCTCCGCGGCGACGGGGGCGGAGATCGGCGGAGGGGAAGGCTGCGGGCGTGCGGGCGGGGTCGCCGAAGGAGGGAAGGGCGTCGGGGCCGGAGCGGCTGGAACGGGACGGCGGCGGCACAGCCCGCGGGCAGGGCGGCACGGAGAGGAGCGCGGCGGACGCGAGCCCGCCCGGAGCTCGGGCGCGGGGCGCACGGGGAAAAGGGGGGGCGCGGGGCGCGAGGTCGACGCGGGCGCGCGGGCGAAGGCCGTGCGGGCGTGGCCAGGCGGCGGGCGCGGGGCGCGCCGGAGCGCGAGCGGGGCGGCGGTGACCGAGAGGAGAGGGGGCGGGCGACGGAGGCCGGTGGCCTCACCGTGGGGCTGCAGGGTCACGGCAGTGGGGGTCGAGGGGGAGACGGGGACGACGGCGATGCGGTGACGAGGCGCAGTCCCGGCGAGGAGGAGGAGGCAGGCCGGCGAGGCAGCGCTCCGGCGAGGCGAGGGCGAGGCCGGCGGGGGCGGTCGGCGACGGTGGCCTCCTCTCGATCCCGTTCTGGATCGGGGGGAGGGAGGAGGAGAAGATATTTTGGGGGGGGAGTGAGAGGTGGCTGTCGGTGGGGGGGGCCTGGGGAGTGGATAGGGGAGAGAGGTGGGCCGTGGTGGAGCTGGGCCTTTCGGCCGGGGGGGGGGAATGGTGCTGGCCGGCTGGGCCTGGGGTTGGCCCAGTTGGGCCAGGTCCAGTGGGGGGCTTTTTTTTGTTTCTTTTTGTTTTCTGTTTTGTTTTGCATTTTCTTTTATTTATTTTCTTTCACCTTTTAATCCATTTTAAAATACTTAGGCATTTTCTAAAAAGGAGTTTTCTCCACAATAATTACCAGTGTATTATTTGGCACCCACCGAACATTTTTGTTTAAATTTTTGAAAACTTTTATTTTCCACTTTAAATTTAATTGAAGTTTGAATTAGGAGCTTGAGAGAAATGTGATTCAAATGTGATCAAGCCCTGTTTAGCAACATGATTAGCTTAATCACAGAGAGTTACTGTAGCATGATTCTCGGGGTGTTACAAGGACGCAATGGGTGTTCGATTCATCACAATGTAACTAGATTATTGACTCTAGTGCAAGTGGGAGACTGTTGGAAATATGCCCTAGAGGCAATAATAAATGGTTATTATTATATTTCTTTGTTCATGGTAATCGTCTATTGTTCATGCTATAATTGTATTGTCCGGAAATCGTAATACATGTGTGAATACATGGACCACAACGTGTCCCTAGTAAGCCTCTAGTTGACTAGCTCGTTGATCAACTGATAGTCATGGTTTCCTGACTATGGGCATTGGATGTCATTGATAACGGGATCACATCATTGGGAGAATGATGTGATGGACAAGACCCAATCCTAAGCATAGCATAAAAGATCGTGTAGTTTCGTTTGCTAGAGCTTTTCCAATGTCAAGCATCTTTTCCTTAGACCATGAGATCGTGCAACTCCCGGATACCGTAGGAGTACTTTGGGTGTGCCAAACGTCACAACGTAACTGGGTGACTATAAAGGTGCACTACGGGTATCTCCGAAAGTGTCTGTTGGGTTGGCACGGATCGAGACTGGGATTTGTCACTCCGTGTGACGGAGAGGTATCTCTGGGCCAACTCGGTAATGCATCATCATAATGAGCTCTATGTGACTAAGGCGTTGGTCACGGGATCATGCATTGCGGTACGAGTAAAGAGACTTGCCGGTAATGAGATTGAACAAGGTATTGGGATACCGACGATCGAATCTCGGGCAAGTAACATACCGATTGACAAAGGGAATTGCATACGGGATTGATTGAATCCTCGACATCGTGGTTCATCCGATGAGATCATCGTGGAACATGTGGGAGCCAACATGGGTATCTAGATCCCGCTGTTGGTTATTGACCGGAGAGGCGTCTCGGTCATGTCTGCATGTCTCCCGAACCCGTAGGGTCTACACACTTAAGGTTGGGTGACGCTAGGGTTGTAGAGATATGTGTATGCGGAAACCCGAAAGTTGTTCGGAGTCCCGGATGAGATCCCGGACGTCACGAGGAGTTCCGGAATGGTCCGGAGGTGAAGAATTATATATAGGAAGTCAAGTTTCGGCCACCGGGAAAGTTTCGGGGGTTACCGGTATTGTACCGGGACCACCGGAAGGGTCCCGGGGGTCCACCGGGTGGGGCCACCTATCCCGGAGGGCCCCGTGGGCTGAAGTGGGAAGGGAACCAGCCCCTAGTGGGCTGGGCGCCCCCCATGGGCCTCCCCCCTGCGCCTAGGGTTGGAAACCCTAGGGTGGGGGGCGCCCCACTTGCCTTGGGGGGCAAGGTACCCCACTTGGCCGCCGCCCCCACCCTAGATGGGTTGTGGCCGGCGCCCCCCCCCCTCCCAGGGGGCCTATATAAAAGGGGGGGAGGGAGGGCAGCAGTATGACAGCCTTGGGCGCCTCCCTCCTCCCCTGCTACACCTCTCTCTCTCGTAGAAGCTCGGCGAAGCCCTGCCGGCATCCCGCTACATCCACCACCACGCCGTCGTGCTGCTGGATCTCCATCAACCTCTCCTTCCCCCTTGCTGGATCAAGATGGAGGAGACGTCTCTGCACCGTACGTGTGTTGAACGCGGAGGTGCCGTCCGTTCGGCACTCGGTCATCGGTGATTTGGATCACGGCGAGTACGACTCCGTCATCCACGTTCATTGGAACGCTTCCGCTCGCGATCTACAAGGGTATGTAGATGCACTCCTTTCCCCTCGTTGCTAGTATACTCCATAGATGCATCTTGGTGAGCGTAGGAAAATTTTAAAATTATGCTACGATTCCCAACAATTCCTTCGTAGGCTCGCTGGTCGGTGAGGAGTTGGATGAGATTCATCATGTAATCGAGTTAGTTTTGTTAGGGCTTGATCCCTAGTATCCACTATGTTCAGAGATTGATGTTGCTATGACTTTGCCATGCTTAATGCTTGTCAGTTTGGGCCCGGGTGCCATGAATTCAGATCTTTACTGTTTATGTTATCATCATTATATCCATGTTCTAGATCCGATCTTGCAAGTTATAGTCACCTACCACGTGTTATGATCCGGCAACCCCGGAGTGACGATAGTCACGACCACTCCCGGTGATGACTGTAGTTTGAGGAGTTCATGTATTCACCGTGTGTTAATGCTTTGTTCCGGTTCTCTATTAAAAGGAGGCCTTAATATCCCTTAGTTTCCAATATGGAGCCCGCTGCCACGGGAGGGTAGGACAAAAGATGTCATGCAAGTTCTTTCCATAAGCACGTATGACTATTTACGGAATACATGGCTACATTGTATTTATGAACTGGAGCTAGTACCGTATCGCCCTAGGTTATGACTGTCACATGATGAATATCATCCAACAAATTACCGATCCAATGCCTACGAATTTATCCTATATTGTTCTTGCTAAGTTACTACTGCTATCGTTACTGTTACATTTCTTACAAAAAGTACTGCTATCACTGTTACCGTTACTATTGCTGTTGTCACTACTATCAAAACTATCATGTACTTTGCTACTGATCACTTTGCTGCAGATAATTAATCTCCAGGTGTGGTCGAATTGACAACTTAGCTGCTAATACTTACAAATATTCTTTGCCTCCCCTTGTGTCGAATCAATAAATTTGGGTTGAATACTCTACCCTCGAAAACTGTTGCGACACCCTATACTTGTGGGTTATCAAGACCTTTTTTGGCGCCGTTGTCAGGGAGAAGCTGTTTGATATACGAGATAGAGTTGGGGTAGCAACAATTGAGGAGAAGCTTGTCCAACATTCGTCTGAGATGGTTTGGGCATATTCAGCGCAGGCCTCCAGAAGCTCCAGTGCATAGCGGACGGCTAAAGCGTGCGGAGAATGTCAAGAGAGGGCGGGGTAGACTGAATTTGACATGGGAGGAGTCCGTTAAGAGAGACCTGAAGGATTGGAGTATCACCAAAGAGCTAGCTATGGACAGGGGTGCGTGGAAGCTTGCTATCCATGTGCCAGGGCCATGAGTTGGTTGCGAGATCTTATGGGTTTCACCTCTAGCCTACCCCAACTTGTTTGGGACTAAAGGCTTTGTTGTTGTTGTTGTTTGTTGCCGGGGAGCATAGCTATATTTGTTGAGTCACTTGGGATTATTATCCATTTATCACTATGAAGAATCCGAAGGATGCTAAGACTAAGATTTTTTCCTCTAAAACGAGGGGAGGTAAGGAACTCCATCCAGTTCTGGTTTAGATTCACCTTCTGTTATAAGTAAAATTGCAACACCACCACATGCTATTAATCCTGATATGTCGCAAGTTATCGATGATGCTACTTCTACTATGAATGATGCTTATGATGATGCTAGTACCTTGCTTGATGATGATGTGCCACTTGGTGATTTTCTTGATGAACAAATTGCTAGAGTAATGCAACATGATGTAGGCACTTGTCTGATAAGATTCATCATAAAGATCAAACAGCACCGTATGAGTAGTGCGCTTAGATGAAAACTCAAACCTCCGCACAAAGGAATCAGTGAGATAATAATATTGTAGGCACTTGTCTGATAAGAAGTCCTCAAGGCCAACATTTTGTACGTACACATAGAATTCATCCTTGAAACCTGCGCGAACCATAAATTCATCCGATGGCCATTCACAAGGCTTCACTTGAGCTTCCCTTGGTGGTTCAAGGTCCGGTGCGCATATAGTGTGCCTCAGTGCTTGCTTTCTAGAAGAACCACCTTGGTACATTCTTCTATACATTTTTCTTCCTCTGAAAAATTTCTGAAATTTTTAGTGACTCAAAATAAAAGTGAACCAAACTCAACAAAACTGATAGCAACTACTCCTACCAATGCCTAGAGGCTATATCATGCATCAAAACTACTTTGGACCATATAAATTTGACATGCAAGCTCAAGAACAAGGTCACCACAGCAGCAAAAATTTGCAATGAATAAAACACTAGAACAAAAACTAATTGGATCATTAGAGGAGACACATACCAAAAACGATCCCCAAAAGCAGTTTTGTGAATGGAGCTTTGAGAAAGGAGATCAAAAATGGCAGCAAAATGAGCAAGAACACGAGTTTGAGTTATGGAGTGATTTTTTCTAGAGGAAGAAGGAGTGGATGGGTGCAGGAATAAGTGGAGGGGGGCCACGTGGGGCCCACAAGGACAGGGGGCGTGCCCTGGGGGTAGGCATGCCCTCCACCCTTGTTGCCAACTGGTAAGGCCCCTAGTGTGTGTTCAGTGCCAGAAATTCTAAAATATTCTATAAAAAATCATACTAAATTTTCAGGGCATTTGGAGAACTTTTATTTTTGGGGCATTTTTTATTGCAAGGATAATTCAGAAAACAGACAGAAAATACTATTTTTGCTTTATTTAATCTAAATAATAGAAAGTAAAAGATGGGTACAGAGAGTTGTGCCTTCTAAATTCATCCATCTCATGCTCATCAAAAGGAATCCATTAACAAGGTTAATCAAGTCTTATTAACAAACTTCTTCCGAATGACATGAAACCGGAGAATTTCCGAATAACACTAGGTTACCTCAACGGGGATATGCATGTCCCCAACAATAAGAATATCATATTTCTTTTTGACAGTGGGAAGAGGGAATTCAAAACCTCCAATAGTAACAGTTGAAATTTTTCCAATAGAATTGATACTATGAACTTGAGGTTGTTTCTTCGGAAAGTGGACCGTATGCTCATTACCATTAACATGAAAAGTGACATTGCCTTTGTTGCAATCAATAACAGCTCCTGCAGTATTCAAGAAAAGGTCTACCAAGGATGATCGACATATTGTCATCATCGGGAATATCAAGAATAACAAAGTTCGTTAAAATAGTAACGTTTGCAACCACAACAGGCACATCCTCAGAAATACCGATGGGTATAGCAGTTGATTTATCAGCCATTTGCAAAGAGATTTCAGTAGGTGTCAACTTATTCAATTCAAGTCTACGATACAAAGAGAAAGGCATAACACTAACACCGGCTCCAAGATAACATAAAGCAGTTTTAACATAGTTTCTTTTAATGGAGCATGGTATAGTTGGTACCCCTGGATCTCCAAGTTTCTTTGGTATTCTAGCCTTAAAAGTATAATTAGCAAGCATGGTGGAAATTTCAGCTTCTGGTATCTTTCTTTTATTAGTAACAATATCTTTCATATACTTAGCATAGGGAGGCATTTCAATCATATCAGTCAAACGCATACGCAAAAAGATAGGTCTAATCATTTCAGCAAAGCGCTCAAAATCCTCATCATCTTTTTTCTTGGATGGCTTAGGAGGAAAGGGCATGGGTTTCTGAACCCATGGTTCTCTTTCTTTACCATGCTTTCTAGCAACAAAGTCTCTCTTATCATAACATTGATTCTTTGATTGTGGGTTATCAATATCAACAGCAGGTTCAATCTGTACATCATTATCATTACTAGGTGGAGAATCAACATGAACATCATTATTAACATTTCACCAGGTTCATGTTCATCACCAGATTGTGTCTCAGCATCAGAAATAGAAATATCATTTGGATTCTCAGGTGTGGCTATAGCAGGTTCACTAGCATGCAAAGTCCTATCAATTTTCTTTTTCTTTTTAGTACGAGGACTAAGTGCATCAGTATTAGTTCTCTGAGAATCTTGCTCAACTCTCTTAGGATGACCCTCGGGATACAAAGGTTCCTGAGTCATCTTACCACCTCTAGTCATAACCCTATCATTAATTCTCACTATTCAACTCATTAAGCAAATCATCTTGTGCCTTAAGTACTTGTTCTACTTGAGTTGTAACCATGGAAGCATGTTTACTAATAAGCTTAAGATCACTAACAATTCTACTCATATAATCACTCGAGTGATCAAGCATGTAAGCATTACGTTTCAATTGTCTACTAACATAAGCATTGAAGTTTTCTTGTTTAACAATAAAAATTATCAAACTCATCCAAGCATTGACTAGCAGACTTATTACGAGGAATATCACCTTCATCAAATCTATGGAGAGTGTTTACCTCTACTACCTGTGTTGGGTTATCAAGACCATGTATTTCTTCAATAGGTGGTAGATTTTTAACATCTTCAGCTTTAATACCTTTTTCTTTCATAGATTTCTTTGCCTCTTGCATATCTTCGGGACTGAGAAATAGAATACCCCTTTTCTTTGAAGTTGGCTTAAGAGTTGGTTCAGGAAGTGTCCAATCATTATCATTACTCAATATATTATTCAATAGCAATTCAGCTTGCTCAACAGTTCTTTCCCTAAAAACACAACCAGCACAACTATCCAGGTGGTCTCTGGAAGCATCGGTTAGTCCATTATAAAAGATATCAAGTATTCCATTTTTCTTGCGAGGATGATCAGGCAAAGCATTAAGTAATTGGAGAAGTCTCCCCCAAGCTTGTGGGAGACTCTCTTCTTCAATTTGCACAAAGTTAAATATTTCCCTTAAGGCAGCTTGTTTCTTATGAGCAGGAAAATATTTTTGAGAGAAGTAGTAAATCATATCCTGGGGACTATGCACACAACCAGGAGCAAGAGAATTAAACCATAACTTAGCATCACCCTTTAATGAGAAAGGAAACAACTTAAGGATATAGTAATAGCGATTTTTCTTCCTCGTGAGCAAATAGGGTGGCTATATCATTTAATTTAGTAAGATGTGCCACAACAGTTTCAGATTCATAACCATAGAAAGGATAGGATTCAACCAAAGTAATTAACTCAGGATCGACAGAGAATTCACAATCCTTATCAGTAACAAAGATAGGTGAAGTAGCAAAAGTAGGATCATATTTCATTCCAGCATTCAAGGATTTTTCTTTCAGCTTAGCTAACAGTTTCTTAAGATCATCTCTATCATTGCAAGCAAGAAAGTCTCTAGCAGTTTCCTCATCCATAACATAACCCTCAGGTACAACAGGCAATTCATATCTAGGGGGAGAATCAGAATCTTCAGTTTCAATAATATCATCAGTTTCGGTAATTTCATTCTTTCTAACCCTAGCAGGCTGTTCATCAAGAAATTCACCTAGTGGCAAAGTATTATCAAGCAGAGAAGTACTATCATCATAAGCATCATGCATTGCGGAAGTGGAATCATCACTAACATGCGGCATATCAGAATCAATAGCAGGTGTAGGTGTCGCAAGTTTACTGAAAACAGAAGGAGAATCAAGTGCAGAGCTAGATGGCAATTCCTTACCTCCCATCGTAGTTGAGGGAAAAATCTTGGTTCTTTGGTCTTTTAAGTTCATCATAGTAATCAATAGATATAAATCCCAAGTGACTTAGAGAATAGAGCTATGCTCCCCGGCAACGGCACCAGAAAAAGGTCTTGATAACCCACAAGTATAGGGGATCGCAACAGTTTTCGAAGGTAGAGTATTCAACCCAAATTTATTGATTCGACACAAGGGGAGCCAAAGAATATTCTCATGTATTAGCAGCTGAGTTGTCAATTCAACCACACCTGAAAGACTTAATATCTGCAACAAAGTATTTAGTAGCAAAGTAATATGAAAGTAATAGTAACAGTGGCAAAAGTAACAGTAGCAGTTTTGTAGTAATCGTAATAGTGGCAACGGAAAAGTAACTTAGCAAAGATCAATCTGAAACGAGCTCATAGGCAATGGACCAATGATGGATAATTATGTCGGATGGCATTCATCATGCAACAGTCATAACATAGGGTGACACAGAACTAGCTCCAACTCATCAATATAATGTAGGCATGTATTCCGAATATAGTCATACGTGCTTATGGAAAAGAACTTGCATGACATCTTTTGTCCTACCCTCTCATGGCAGCGGGGTCCTATTGGAAACTAAGGGATATTAAGGCCTCCTTTTAATAGAGTACCGGACCAAAGCATTAACACTTAGTGAATACATGAACTCCTCAAACTACGGTCATCACCGGGAAGTGTACCGACTATTGTCACTCCGGCGTTGCCGGATCATAATGCGTAATAGGTGACTATAACTTGCAAGATTGGATCAAGAACACACATATATTCATGAAAACATAAAGCGTTCAGATCTGAATTCATGGCACTCGGGCCCTAGTGACAAGCATCAGGCATAGCAAAGTCATAGCAACATCAATCTTAGAACATAGTGGATACTAGGGATCAAACCCTAACAAAACTAACTCGATTACATGATAAATCTCATCCAACCCATCACCGTCCGGCAAGCCTACGATGGAATTACTCACGCCGGTGAGCATCATGAAATTGGTGATCGAGGATGGTTGATGATGACGATGGCGACGGATTCCCCTCCCCGGAGCCCCAAACGGACTCTAGATCTGCCCTCCCGAGGAAGAACAGGGCTTGGCGGCGGCTCCGTATCGTAAAACGCGATGAATCCTTCTCTCAGATTTTTTTCTCTACGGACATGAATATATGGAGTTGGAGTTGAGGTCGGTGGAGGTCCAACTGGCCCACAAGGACGGAGGGCGCGCCCCCGCCCTTGTGGCTAGGGTATGGGCCCCCTTTGGTTGATTCTTTCGCCAATATTTTTTATATATTCCAAAAATAATCTCCGTGAATTTCCAGGTCATTCCAAGAACTTTTATTTCTCCACAAAAATAACACCATGGCAATTTTGCTTAAAACAATGTCAGTCCGGGTTAGTTCCATTAAAATCATGCAAATTAGAGTCCAAGACAAGGGTAAAAGAGTTTGGAAAAGTAGATACGATGGAGACGTATCAGGCAGCTGTGCTTTGATCGTGTATTCAATGTATTACCGAAAAAGGCTTTCGCCCCACTTTATATATAAAGCACCGAACATCAATCACCCAGTACAAACGCACGCCACCACAACACACGCACACACGGAGGGCAGGATACATAGGCGTTGAGCGCAGAAACACCACCCCTAGCACTACCGCTACGAAGAGATGACGCCACATATGACTGAACCATGGGCTCCAAGGCAGCGCCTTCAGGAAGGGAACGACACCTGAGCGCCGCCACCGCCCGATTCGAGGATCAGAGTTTTCCCTAGAGCCGCATGATGGGCAATGAGAGCAGCGACGACGCCTTCAAGAAGGGAACGAGCTTCGCCGCCGCCGGTCCGTCCAAAGAAAGAACAGGTTTTCACCCCATCCAACACTCACCGCCACCCAACGCCACACCCCGGCTACCACGCCACCCACATGGCCATGGCCACCGGGCAGCACCAAGCCACGGGCTCTGCCCAAGAGCACCGCGCTGCCACCACCAGTGCTGCCGCCCCGGCATCCAAGACCTAGACACTGCCTCACCCGAGACCCGCCGCTACCACAACCAGAGACGAGTGGAAAGGTCCCACCTTTCACACCCCTGCAACCCAGAGCGTGAGACGAGCTCGGTCCTGCAGCACCGTGAGGGGGACGAGGTCAGTCTTGATGGACCGTACGCGAGACGAGCTCGGTCCTGCTGCATCGTGCGCGAGACGAGCTCGGTCCTGTCGCGCCGGGCACGAAACGAGCGATGGACCGCGGCTGGGAGAGGGTCAGTCCCTCGATGGAAGTAGTGTCCGAACGACGAGGAGGAGGGGCGAAGGTCGAAACGGTCCAAACACGGACGAGTCGACGCCGGAGAAGCCGGCCACTGCCGCAATCGGAGCCGCCGAGCCACCGTGAAGCCGCCACGACACCGGGTGGCCACCACCGCCAGACCTCCCCGCGCCGCCGCCCACGGCCAGAGCAACGGCCACGCCCGGCCGCTGCCCACCCGCGTCGCCCGGGGAGCTCCAAGCGTCGGAGCCGCTGGAGACGCACCACCGATGCCACACGCTGGAGCGCCAGCCACCACCACAGAACAAGCGCTTCCACGCCCTGGCCAACACCACCGAAAGCCCCACCACCCCACCGGAGCAGCACAACCACCAGCGGCACCACCACCACCTTAGCAGGGCCGCCAGCCATCCCCGCCGGCACCACCAACCAGTGCCACCTCCACCCCCCGCACCCCACACCATACAATGTTGAGTTGTTTATTTCGGGACGGAGGGACTATGTGGTCTAACATCTCTACCTGCTTCATTACTCTATTTGCAGAATGCAGGCAGCAATATCTGACGCTGCCCGAGAGGCTGTTTTGGAGTTATTCAAGAAGAAGGACTACACACTAAGGTTTTCTGATGAAGAAGCCATGCTTACCACTCTCCTTCACAACTTCGAGCTTCAGTTTGTCAATCTTCCTCGCAAGTATCCTTCTTGTAATAAAACTAGTTAGTTGTGTTGAAGATATTGCATGAATATGTCACACAAAGACTGCATGGTGGATTGGTATCTTAACCATATATTATGATGGATTGTGAATTTCACCCTCACGTACACTTTTGATTCCTCAGTAGGTAGGGACAATGTTTTTTTCTGAAAGTAACACATCATATATTCCGTTAACTAACAAGCTGGACGTGGTGCCAGCTACAAGGTCTTTTACATGATTCGGCAGCGGGTCAAGCCAGACTTTGTAGCTTTCCTGCTCCATACTCGCACCATAGGCAGCTAAGCAATGTGCTGAAATATTACAAGCTTGTGGGCAAACTTCTACTTTACATGACTGAGAGGATAGGAGTATTACAATTTTTATTTCTTTGAAAATCACACCCAGATTGGAGCTGTCATATGCATCGGTAGTAATTGCTTGCTTCAGAACCGCCACATCTGTCTCTAGGATGATTCTTTGGCATCCCAGTCTTGCTACCTCATTGATTGCATGCAACATGCCTTGTGCTTCAGTGTGCAGAGGATCAGTTACATTTAGTAGATTCCCAGCTCCTGCAATCAGCACAAGACCTTGATCATTTTTTATGGTAAAACCCCATCCACCTGAATTATGAGAATGCCTAAGAGCTCCATCAGTATTGATCTTAAAAAATCATTTGGAGGAGGAGTCCAGACCTAGTTTTTAACTTGTTTTTTCTGTTTCTTTTGTAGGGACAACGATTTTGACTGTATTTATTGTGAATTTCACTCGCACGTACACTTTTGATTCCTCAGCAGTATATGTATCTTCTCAAATTCCTCAAGATTGTTTTAATTCATAGCGATTGATTTGATTTATGGTTTACAACATTTCATCACTGGAATCAACAATAGCCAATCTTCACGGGAATGCACTTAGGTCCTTATTCAACGGTCATGCCTTTACTCGGAAGGTTGTTGACATGAATGAGGCACTACGGCGGTTGCTGGATTCTTGTTTCCACAAACTGCTGCATGCGCATCGCCAGGACCATTCGTGGAATGGCAAGTGGGTTATTGATGACTGAGCTTGTATAGATGAAGAAATATTTTATTTCGAGGGTGCTCCCACGGTTTATGATGACTCTGAAGAGCTGTTTGCTGCCTGCAAAGCAGAAATGCAGACGTTTGTGATGGCTATTGTCTCAAGGTTTGCAATAAGAGGTGCTTACCCTGCATATCTGCGTCATCTCTTCAATGAGCTGAACAACGAGGTGCAGACTATGTCACGTGAGGACTACTTCGGCAGCAAGAAGGAGAGGGATTCATGGGCATACTTTTCTGGGTGTGGCTGGTACATGGAATTTCTGGAATTTCACCCGCATTTCTGGAATTCCAGCTTTTACACCATTTTATACTAAACTTGTATATCTTTCATTGTTCCTTATGTGAGAAAATCCTGCCTAGTTACTTTTCAATGATGCAACCATTAATATAAATTTTAACTATTGGAGCTAAAAAATTAAGAACACATAATATTAGTACTCAAATTTTAATATTATAGAATTTAATTTTGTGTGGCTAAAAATACAAGTGTTTAACTAGAGCACTATTTGTTGTGGAAATAAAGTAATTTTCTTAAAGTTATTTAGAGACATTCCTGTAACTAAACATGGATCTAAGGCAAGACCAAAAGGATGGTAAGGTCAATTCATCTATTGAATAATATTGTGCACACTATAGTGTGTTATGTTTGTCCTATTGTAGCAATTTTTATGTATTTTAATATAGATCTTATAATGCATGAATATAATAAATATCCTATAAGGTGTTATAAAACAGGATTGTATAGCGTCAACAAGTTGTGGTGAGTAATAGAAAATTCTAGAGGTAGAGGTGTCAAGTCCGGTAATCCACTTCTGAGCCAAGGCTCAGCTGCACCCACCCTTACGAAAAAATCAAAATAAATACTAAAAAATTAAAAAATTCTAAACTTTTTGTGTGTGGTAGATAATTTGATGCGTGAGGTACGCTTCAATTTTCAAATCATTTGGACATCTGAGCAGCTCTCGGCAAAAAAGACAAATTCAAGGTCTGTAAAAATATTTACTGTTCATGCACTATTCTGACCCGATTTGTCTTTTTTGCTGAGAGCTTCTCAGAAGTCCAAATGAGCTAAAATTTTGAGCGCACCTCACATGATATATTGTCTACCATGCAAAAAAAGATTGGAATTTTTTGAATGTTTTTTAATTTTTTGTGATTTTTTTTTTGGACGGGTGCAGATGAGTCTGGGCACCGAAACGCCGCACTCTGTCAAGTCGTCTTTCCTTAGCTCTTGTTCTCACACTCTAGTTGGCCCTGCCAATTCGTTATTTTGCGGTCAACTCTTTCATTGGTCAGCACTCAACTGTTGGGTCCTTTGGGATTAATAATTGGTCAACGTGCATGGGTGCTCCTTCCAGTGTAGATATGTGTACATGTTTAGAGGCCATGCCACTTAATCATGCACAAATGTGATATGCGTGGCAAGAAAATATCAAAGGAGTCACACCAAGATCAGAGTGAAACTAGGTATGTCGCAACTACATAATGCCTCTACGAATCGCAAGATTCACTTGATGTAAAAACCGAACATTCGCCTCTTATACCCTTCCTACATAGCTCAAAATGTTGATAAATTCCCCACCCACCCAAATGGAGATTTTGCGTCACTGGCAACACATGTCAACAACAATACTCAACCAACTCTCCATAGGGTTATGATATGATGTTAACAGTCAATTCCGCAGGTTATACGATGTTAACGGAAGACAACAAGGGCAACAGAAAACAAAAGGGGCTACTACAACTGACATAATATAGTTCATACGGAGTTTTAATAATACAGCTCGTATAAGAAATAGGCCGGTAGTGCAGACGGTGAGACAATAAACAAAGGAACTCCTGAACAGGGTCTAGATGCCTAAAATAAATAGAAGACATGCAAAGCAAGGGGCTGAGCACCCCCCCCCCCCCCCCCCCCCCTCCATTGATACCCAGCACCACTCTCAGGTCATACAGCTTCCATGCAACCTCATGAACTAAAAAATCACCATGCGTCGGCGGCATCTTCAGGTTCTTCAACGTCTTTCATATGCTTCTTGCTAGGGCACTTGAGCATCGGCACCCCCATTCGCTTTGTACATGGCATATCAAATTCCAAGTGTCTTGAGTAATAGTTTGGCGAAGAAAAACCGACCCGCAAACAACTAGCGCTAATACAACAACCATTATTCTACATTTCCATGTTTGAAGACTACTGAAAAAAGAACAGACTTGGTAAGCATGTAACCCCCACCCAATAAATAAATTACATGCCACAGGAGATGTTAGCATCCTCAAATTGCTGGCATTTGACCTGAGATAACAAGTACTCCCTCCATAATAAAGAAATACAAGAGCGTTTAATTCGGATACAAACGCTCTTATATTTATTTACTTATTCCGGTTTAATTAGGATAATCCACCCTAAACCTGCCACTATCAATGTAATGCCGTCCCCACTCCATCAAGAAGAACATGCATTAATCTGGTAGTTCAGCAATGTATTGTTGAAAGTAACATACAGTGAGGCAGGGGTGAAAATAAAGCAGGGTCAGTTACCTGGAGCAGGCTGGTGATATGCCGAGATCCTACTTGCGACATAGCCCTTGGTTAAACCAAAAGTCCTCTTGGCGGGAAACTCAGCCACGTTCTTAACGGTCTTGGTCTCCATGTCAACAGCAAGCACCCAAGCTGTGTGTCTCATTGTGGTGTAGTCAATCTTGGCGAGGAAGTAAACAATGGGATCATTCTGGAGGCTGAGGGTGGGCAGACCAACGTGTAGAGTCGACAAGGTTGGGTGGGCAGCCGTGGCACCAGAATCGAGCTTGTAAACCATGCGCCAATCCTTGGGCGAGGGGTGGCTGGTCTTTCCGAGGCTCCATGCTGCGACCTCCCAACGATGATGCTGCGAATTGGAGGAGCTGCTGTCGGGGTGAACGAACATCTCGACATACTTGATGGAGTTGTCCACGAGGGCAACGTCACGAACTGCCCTTGGCTCGCCATACCCCACGTGGGGGCCGGGCATGATGGGCGATGGCAGCTTCAGGTAGGTGAGCTTGGGGCGTTTGGCAAGCACGTCGCAGAAGATGATGTCGTCCCAGAGATCCACCCAGGCGACGGTACCTTTGGGGCCTCCGATGGTGAGCGTCTTGCTTGTGGAGTGGTCTTCTGGACATGACCCAAGCACCACCGGCTTCTTGGTCCAGGTCCCGGTATCA
The DNA here is from genome assembly GCF_018294505.1 of Triticum aestivum. Taxonomy (NCBI): domain Eukaryota; kingdom Viridiplantae; phylum Streptophyta; class Magnoliopsida; order Poales; family Poaceae; genus Triticum; species Triticum aestivum. The sequence continues at coordinate 5,040,683 of NC_057805.1, forward strand.
GATTGGTAGATGCAGAGCTGAGGAGATGGTACACCTAAAAAGACATGAGCTTGTGCGGCAACGACGAAGCTGCAGCTGCCGCAGCAATGGTGTCCTGGCTCTCCATGCACATGGGGGCGTAGGATAAGGTGTTGGGGGTGGAGGGTTAAGTTGCTGTCGTTGCTGGTGCGGGTGCCTTTGCCTTTCGGGCCTTTGTTGCACCTACGCATAATGGTAAGCGAGAGCGGGTTGAATAGGTGCTGGGAGCCGGGGTGCGGGAGGTGGTGGATTTTGCGGGTGAAGGCGTCGTAGACGAAGTATTGGCGAAATCCGGGAAGCTGGGCCATGCATGGATGGTCACCGGGGACGACGCATAGGAGGACGAGGCCGCCGTGGTTCTCTGTAGCCATGATGTAGGGCGAGACGGCGAACTCGGTGTGGTCCATGTGGGTGGTGTCAAGTGTGGACGCAGAAGTAGAAGACGAGCGGTGGGTCGACGCCGCAAAAGGTGACCTGGAGTCGGCCCTTGAGACCGGGGCCATCCAGATCGCAGACGGCGGTGGTGGCGTTCTTGCGGTTGGCGAAGTAGGCTTTTGGATCGATGAGGACAAAGGGCGGCCGCTCACCGCCGTCCTCGGGGTAGCCGTAATCGGGAGGAGTCAACTTGCCGGCCATCGATCGGCCCTCCGAGTCTTGTGAAGATCTAAGCGTACGTTGTCTTCCGTGTGTCCTGCCCAGATCGATTGCCTTGTTCAAGCTCGATGGATCACAAAGCGTTGCTTCGTCCTGGGGTGCGTGCATGGATTTATGGGGTGAATTGGGGTGATCGATCCGAGTTGGAAGGGAGTCGGATTCAGGGTCGATGAGGCCTTTTTTTCTACGGGAAGGCTAGGGTCGATGAGGCCTTGACGTGCGCGCGAGCGAGCGATCACCAAATTAAAGACCACTGCAGTATGCACCTCGTTCCTTGTTTTGCCCGCCAACAGACAGACGTTCGTTCGTACGAGCTGGACTTCATTGAAAGATTACATGACCATGAACGTACGAGTTGGAGGGCGATAGAAGTGTTGACGCTGCTCCCCTGCCTGCAACGATGGCGTCGCCAGGAACGGCGCCCTCCCCTGGTCCCCACCGTTCTCGCTCATTCTGGTGGAAGGGGTGCCCAGGCACGATTCACCGGTGATGGGGGAGGCGGAGCTCGACCAGGAGGTGGATGAAGTCGTGCGTCTCACGGACGAGCTGCTCGTCGTCGGGGATGTTGTCCTCTTCATGCACTGCGTGGTCGGGGAGATGGTCTCGGGGAGGCGGAGGGAGCCGAGGGAGGGGATACTGGGTTGGGCGGAGGTCCACGACGAGCTGCCGCGCTTCACCGTCGGCATGAGGCAGAGTTGGACCAGGAGGTGGACGCGGCCCTGCTACTTGCGGCAGAGCTGCTCGTCGGCGTGGACGCCGTCTTCCTCGTGTGTGTGTCGCTGATGGGTAATTGCAAGCTCGGGTATTCCGCTGTCTCCCAGTAGCCGCCCAATCTTTTCCTCATCCGCCATGGCCGCCATCTCGAGTTCTCCTACAGGACTGGGACGAACACCACCCTGCTACGTTTCATACTGCAATCTTAGCTATTGGTTTTAAAATTTATTTGCATTGATAATCTGTAGTTGCCATGCACATTCCCAGTATGCCGTGATGGCAAGTTTGATATGAACACCCACTGCATTCTTGCCATGTTTTGCGGGAGAAATCTTTCAATATATTCATCTTCATTCAATCATGATAGTACAACGAACACTAGAAATAATAAAAATTATATCCAGATCCGTATACCACCTAGTGACGACTACAAGCACTGAAGCGTGCCTAAGGCGCGCCGCTGTCATCGCCTCTCCCTCGCTGGAGCCGGGCAAACCTTGTTGTAGTAGACAGTCGGGAAGTCGTCGTGCTAAGGCCCAATAGAACCGACGAACCAGAACAACAACCGCCACAAATGAAGAGTGTAGATTAAAAGGATCCAACCTGAAGACACACGAACGAAGACGAACGACTAACAAATCCGAGCAAATCCACCAAAGACAGATCTGCCGGAGACACAACTCCACACACCCACCGATGATGCTAGACGCATCACCGGAACGGGGGCTAGGCGGGAAGACCTTTATTCCATCTTCAGGGAGCCGCCGTCGTCTCGCCTTCCTGAGCAGGACACAAACCCTAAGAAAACTCAAAAAAATATCTAAAAACGGAGTCCTCCCACCGGCAAGGGGCGAGATCCACTCCGTCTCCATGGCCCTAAGGCCACCGGAGACAGGAAGGATCGGTGCTGGCGCCGGCGAGAGGCAGAGTACCCTAACACCCACTGCATTCTTGCCATGTTTTTTTCTTAGGAAGAACATGTTTTTGGGAGGGAAACAAGTGAACTACATTGGACATGGCAAGAAAACATGGCAGTTTTTGATATTAGTAGTTGACATGGACATGACATTTTGCCATGGCAATTCTAGAAATCTTTGTAATGACACAACATCAACTAATGATGATTTTTGCCATGGAAAATTCATGCTCCATTTTAGTTGTTTTCACCCATGGCATTTTTTGCCATGTTTTCCGTAAGATTTCATACAGATTTGCCATGTATAATGGCAAATTATTCTTCTTTGTCTTCATAACATAGAAAATTCATTTCTTTGTTCATACCGTAAATTCCATTTATCGTCGCATGGCAAATTCATTTTGTTATTCATACAGCAAATTCCACTGTTATCACATCGCACATTCTTAACATTTTTTCCTTTTTCTATAGGTTAATTGTTCATAACATGGAAAATTAATTTATGGCCATATGGCAAATTCGTTTATGGTCTCATATGGCAAATCCATAGCATTTTTCTTCCAGGTTACCAAGGATGACGATGCCGAGAAAGCATATGAGTAGCTGAATGGTTTTTTTTCTGTACATTTTTTATGTTCACTTGAAAGTGGATCAGACACCATGACAATTTTACACTAACTTTTCTTTTGATGGCAAGGAGTTCCTTTTTCCTCTTCATTTGTTATTGTTTTGTTGTTTTTCTTGGACATTTTTTCCTTTTTTTGCTTTTTATTCATGACTAGGAGTAGGCCCAGCAAATGGGCTGCTATGCCTTTGTAGATCGATGTGATCGTTCAGTCTGTAGTGGTACGATTTCGTTCGGTCGAGCGTCTCTCCCCTGGCGAACGAGGCGTTCGGTCGGGGAAGCCCCATACCACACGTCTGCTGGCCGGCGTTTGGGCTGACCTCTTTCAGCCCACACATGTGGGCGGAATTTCTTCGTTCACATGTGTGGCACTTATCAGGGTCTAAAAAAATATCATCTAACTCAAGAAACTTGTGGTTAGTGTTGGTAGTCGTCGGTGGCTCATGTGCCAACGATATAGGGATAGTGGCTGAGCAAGGAAGTTTGATGTAGGACTGAAGCTTTCAGAGGCTCGAAGTTTTGACACCTGTAGATGATCACTTGAATTTGCTGCATAGAGATGAGTGGGCATAATTTTTAGGTTTTTTTGTCTCCTAAAATAGGAAGCTACTGCCTATTAGCTTTAGCATCATAAATAAAATCAGGGATATATGTTTAATTATAATGCATTCATGCATGAGCACTGCATCTGTTGGCTGTCCATGATCAGAAACTAATAGTTTGAACAATGGATGAGCATCTAAGCCATGCTCTGCACTGTTCAATATGCCATACGTTATTGTTGGAACTGATTGATGTAGCAGTCTGAATTCCTCACCTGCTCCAGAAAAACCATGAGTTTGTTTGTTTGTTTTTCATGAGAAGAGTGCCACTGTTGCTGCATTTTTCTCAAGATATTTATGTATTTATTTATAGTTAGGTTTCTGGGAAGAGGTTTGAGAAGTAAGCATAACAGCTTGGTTTGATCTGATAGAAGAGACGGCTCCCTTAGACCTAAACATGGACCGAAAGTGGGTTGCAATTTTAATTGCGCCAGCCTGGTCTTGAACTCAAGACCTCATGGCTCTGATACCATGTAGAAGTGCATGTTCTAGCCAATGCAACCAAAATACCGATCTGATGAAAGAGACTAGGCAATATATATATATATATATATATATATATATATATATATATATATATATATATATATATATCAAACTGCAATGGAGCTAGCTTCAGAGTTGAGGCTGCTTGTTATGATAAGTTGCAGACGTCGTGAATTTCTTGCACTTGAGGGTGAAGAGTTCCTTACACTTGTGGGCGAGGAGCTGCACCTTAAATGAGTCAAATCAGAGATCTCCCATAGACCTGCAAGCAGCACATGGCAAAAGAAGACTTAGGAATATTGATTCAGGAAAAGGTCCAAGCAAGCCAGCTGACAAACAATATATCATTGAGAGTTGCAAGCAAGAGGACCAGGACATCGAGGTGCTGAGGGCGATGCCATCTTTGGACTCGACGACGGCCTAACTTCAGGAGTTTGGTGTGGCAGCCAACCTCGTGCGTCTACCACGGATGCCATCAAGGTCACATCGACAGAACAAGCCTTTCCCAAAAAGACATCCCGGTCCAGGCAAATGATCGACGAGAAGAGGCAGAGGACAACAAAGCAGCTATTGGGGATGTGAGGAGCGTCGGGCGAGGATGGTCCTCGTCGCCCTCGGTCCGGCCATCAGGGAGGAGGGAAGGGCATCGCTGGATAAGAGGAAGGCGAGCCGCTGATTCACATGGCAGCGAGGAGAGGCCATGGGGAGAGGACAAGACACTGTTGAGGGAGGTCGGAGGAGAAGATCGTGTGGGAGAGGGCACCGCGCCCCTTGCCTCTGGCTCCTATGTTGGCCGATGCCGCTGCCGTTACCGTGTTATAGCTTGGGGAAGATGGACTTTAGGAGGCAGACGTGGTGGGCTCGCGAATCGTCTTGTTCGGCGACGAGAAAATATCACAGCAGACTGGTCAAAATAAGCAAGACACACATGATAAAATTTACCCCAAATTTATCTCTAAAAATTGTAGCAACACAGCTGTGAAGCTGTGCTAAATCCAATTACTCTTTTAAAATAAATTCATACAATTGTGAAAAATGAAAGCCTACACCCTTTAGTATTGTTATTTATTATTTATTTGGAAGTGAACCAAGTTTGTGAAAGATAAGCATAGGAAGAACAATGTTAGGATCGCTTGGTTGACATTTTGGCATGTGCCATTCGTCCTGAGGGTAGAATTTGGGAGGCGTGCTTAGGAAGCCTGGTTGACCTTATGTTCAACAAAGAACTAGAACTTGCGTCTTGAATAAAATTAGATATCACCATTTATACTGATCTTTGTAACTTTTGTATAATTTTTGCCGTAAATCACACATGGTGTTAAAAAGATGTTTATCTTACATTTAGTGCATTATACTTTCAAAATGTTTGAAGCAAAAAATCTTCTTAATTGGAATAACTATTAAAAAACACAACATGCCTTCCTAGATTAATTTGAGTCAGTTTCGTTAATAATTTATATGTTTGTAGATAACTTGGCTAGCTAGTCTTTTCTCATTAATGCTATATCAGAAAATATAAAAGCAACTCGGTCATTTGCAGAACATGAGATGGCAAATAGAACATTTTAGGGTGTTTCACTACCTTTAGCATAGCTGCTTGATAATGCATCAATGTCTATCTAATGCTTATGCATATAAATTACCTCTAATCACTAAATAACCTATCCTTCCAAACATTTACAAAGTACAGGTGTTTGGTGATGGCTATTCTCTCTCTAAGGATTTATGTTATAGCATATCCTAGCAAATAGGACCAGGTCGCCCCTTGTGAAATACAAACTGTGCAACTTTTTATAAGACATTTTTGAGTTATGACGATGTCGAGAAGCTGCCTTATATTAAGTTGCAGAGGGAGTACTTTTCTTGTCTGTCTGTTAAGTTAATGCTACTTTTCCTGTCGCTTACAGATTGCGGATACACACATTTAAACTTGTGCAATTTTGTTTGCAGTGATCTCATGATATTTTTTCTTTTGGTTTGCAAGTGTTGAACCCTTGTAATCAAACTGTGCAATCAGTCGTGATATCCGATATTCATATGCTTCTCAAATGGCTACTTTGCAATATGCATGCTGCACTGTACAAAACAGCTCTTAAAGTCGTACGGGAGTCACTCGAATGGAAGGACCTTGCCGGAGATACAGTAACTTTGGTACCCTGTATGAAGTTTTGTATAGTGAATTCCGTCTACATTTCATTCGTTTGCCGACAAGGTTTGAACTCCTATCTCCTCATACATTTTGGTTTCTAGTTATATAAGCTTCTTGCTTCTGCTTATTAATGTTTCTATGTTGCTAATTGATAATTGTTTTTATGTGCTACAGAATCTCATCGCTCCAAGAAGAGCTTGAAAAGCTTCATAAAAATATTTTGGTTCTTATTATTGAGAAGATTGGACCGACTTCATTAGAGTGCCCAAGGAAATGTTGATCTTGTGGGAAGGTGAGATGACGAACAAGGCAACATATATTTATACTAATCTATTTTACTTTTATAAATCATTATATCATGAGATATTGGCTAATTATTATTTGATAATATAAGCATTATCATACAACCTCTATATCTGTACCTAGACAAATCTGAGACAACTAATTCAGGACGGGGGAGTACGAGTTTAGTTAGTACTCTTCTATTAGATATAGCAACAATAAACGGAACTAATATAAAACTCAAAGTTTATTGTTATACAGTTCAAACGTCCATCATTAGAAATACAAAGTGGATAAGTAGAACCTCATTTGCAATGGGAATTACATTTATCTTTTTCTGAAAAGTTGTTAGAGAGATTTCTGTTAAGTAGATCACATCTATTTTTGAATAAAAGATAAAATCACACTCATCTACACAATAATCTCCTCCTAGTGTGTTCATACATGTTGGTTCCTATTTGTAGTATCTTTGAATATTGTGATAGAGGTTTTATGATGCACACTTGCAATAAATACCAAATAAAAGAGGTTTCTAGAGTACGATTGTCTAGTTTAGTTGTAACCGAATGAAAATTTCTAGAGTATAGGTATGAACAAAGCTTTGTCCTTGATTTATGTTCTCGCACTCTTTAGTTGGCACTGCTCATTGTTTTGTTCTACTTGGGTTGTCAACTCTTTATCATTCTAGTCCTTGCAAGTTTATGTTTGCCAGCGTGCATGGTTGCTCCGCCCGTGATCGCATCACTTTTCAAGCCTTAGTGATCATCTTTACCTGGAATGTAAATGAGTATTACTAGCAAAAGGACATGTGTGTTGCAACGGGATAATAAAATCATGGTCTTCAAATCAAGTTCCGAATATTCGCAGTCCATGTATATACCTTATTTGAATAATTGTGCACCAAACGACGCACATGCGAACGTAAGACACGTGCACTCTAACATGCTCACAATGGATCGATGTTCGACTTGATCCTTAATGCCTGTATTATTTTTAGTACATCCTCTGATATGCGTATGAGAAGGAAAAAAAAAGTCTAGTCTCACGATGGATGAAAAACTAGAGGGCTCTATACAGAAAAGTCTAGACTCATATACCAATAATTCAGAGGAAAGCTCTTTTTTTTCACTTTACAGGTGGCTGGATGAGTAACTTACTTCAACTTTAGGAGTAGTTTCGTTGACAAACAAAAAAATCAGAAAAAGACAACTAACAAAGAGTTCTTTTTTACTTACGAGTGGTTGGGTGGGTAATTTACTTCAACTTTAGGATCAGTTTCAATGATAGGAGAAAAAACAAGAGGAACAATTAATGAAGAGCTTTTTCACTTACGGTGGCATGGTGGGTAATTTACTTTGACTTTATGGGTAGTTTAGGGAAAGTGGACGGACCCAAAACATTATTAGGTAATAGATAGATGTGAGGGTCTTGTTCTACTAGTATTTTTTCCTAGATACATTAGGGTTTTTGTTTTTTGAGAAAACCCAGATGCATTATTAGGTAATAGATATATGTGAGGGTCTTGTTCTGCTAGTATTTTCTCAGATGCAAACGAGGTCCAAAGGTTTCGTATCTGGGCTTCATTGCAGGTCTGGTCGGCCCATAGGCAGGAGCAACCAACCAAGCCAATCAATAGGGGACCAAGAGCAACTAGCTGAGGAGCGCTCGTTCGCAGCCTCCCCAAGGGTCACTTGGGGTGTGCTGAGAGCGCGCCATATGTTGTGCTCTGGACGCTACCTACGGAATTTTTTTCATGTGTTTTTGGCTTTTTAGATGGGGTTTTTTGGTTTTCCACCGGTTTTCCTTTGCTTTTGGCCAATTTTTTTTGATTTTTTTCCTCGAAAAAAAATCATTTTTTTTCTTTTCATGAGAGGCACGATTGTGCTTCCACGAGAGGCACGGATTTGCTTCCGCGAAAGGCACAGTTGTGCCTCTCGGAAACTAAAAAAAGCGTTTTCTTTTTTCCCTTTGCGAGAGGCACGACTGTGCCTCTCGAAAACGAAAAATATGCATTTTCTTTTTTTTCGTGCCGTGAGAGTAAAAACGTGTTTTTATTTTTTTTCATCTCGTGAGAGGCATGTTTTTGCTTACATGAGAGGCACGGATTTGCTTTCTCGAGAGGCACGACAGTACTTCTCAAAAACGAAAAAAAAAACATGTTTTTTTCTTTAGGCACGGTTTCTTCGGCTGGTTTTTTTGTCGGTTTTTTTTTGAAAAAAGTTCATCAAAACCTATCAACATGAGATCTACTTTTGAAGATCCCAACGTGAGGATTCCAACAGTAAAAACGGTTCGAGATTTGGATGTACCGGTAAAGAGATAAAATGTTTTGAATAAACGAATCTACGAAGAAAAAACTTCAGATTGCGACAAATGGCGCACATGCAGTGTGTTACTTGTCTGAGAGGGCGGAGTGACCTTTGGAAGGACCTCCTATTTGACGCACAACGCGCCGCGAAAACGCGGGGCACGCACCCCCTGCTACCCCGCGTCTTTTTGGCTGACCCATGTGCGGGCCGGACACGACCTGCTGTTTCATTTTTTTTGGCTTTTTACTTTTCCTTTTCTATTTTATTTTATTTAAATTAATTCGGTATTTCGAAAAAGTTCCAATTTTTTTAATCATAACATGTTTGTGAATTCAAAAAATCTGTATGATTTTGAAAAATATTCACGTATTCAACGAAGTACATGAATTTGGAAATAATTTTGTGAATTCAAATAACGTTCATAAATTTCTATAACATGTTCATAAGAAGCAAAAAAATGTCTGTGACTTTCAAAATTGCTCCCAGACTATTTAAAAAATATCATCGATTCAAAAATGTTCGCTGACTAAAAATATGTTCACAATACAAAAAATGTTCATCCATTTAAAAAAAAGTTCGTCCAAAATAAAAAAATGTTTGTGAATTTCTAAAATTGTTTTCAAATTTCAAAACATGTTGGTCGATTCAAAAAATGTTCACAATTTCAAAAAATGCTCACGAACTTGTAAGAAATCTCACGAATTCAATTTTTTTTATAGAATTTTTAAAAAATGTTCGGACATTTTCTAAAATGTTCAGGAATTCAAAAAAATGTATGATTTCGAAAACTGTTAACAAATTTCAAAACATGTCCATGATTCGGAAAACAAAAAATAAGAAATACTCCCTCCGTCCGACACACTTGGGACAAGTTTTTTCCGGACGGACGAGTAGCAAAGAACAAAGAAAGGAAAAAGGGGAAGAAGAAACAAAGAAGAAGAAAAAAAAAACGGTTTAGGAAAGGTTCTCCCAAAACACACGGTCCAAACAGCAGCGTCCCTCCCGGAGATCCCTGCCGGTGTTCTCTCGCCGGCCGCCTCCCCTCTCCTTTGGTGGCAATCCTCCCGTGCCGCCTTCCCTTTCAATAGACGGATCGTTGTGCGTGACATGATTTGTTTATATTCCCTTTGGCATGATACTGTTCTATCCAGAGTCATCGTATTGAATTGCTGACTACAAACATATTGCCTTGGTCTACCTTACCTAGGTTCTGTGCAGATGTGTTCTCTTTGCTGCTGAGAGCACGTTATGAATTATCTCAATGATCATGAAAGCTATTATCTGTTTATTCTGGTTGTTCATTGTAATTGATGTCTGCATTGTATTTGTGAATATGCAATCACTAGTTTGTAAGAGTAATCCTAGTGAGGTCTTTTGCTCCTGCTTAGAAAGCATCTTTGGGGTGTTCATGTCCTTTGCTCCTGCTTAGAAGCATATTTGGTTTATGAAAGAACATGTGGTGCCCCCATGTTTGGTTTTGGTAATTGATGACAATCTCTATGGACTAATGGTTGCCTTGAGTTATATTTGAAGGATTTGTCCATAGGCATTTCTTGAAGTCCATGTGTTGGTTTCAAGGAGTTTATGTGGTGACCAAGGTGTTATTAAGGAATTATCCAAAGATTGGTCATGTGAGAGTAGAGCTTATTGCAAGCATGTCTTGAAGAAGAAGATTGTGTGATCATTCATGTTTACCTTCAAGACATCATCCAAATGAAGAGAGTTGGAAAGAGTCAAGGTTGATCAAGACTAAGTCAAGAGTGAATCAAGTTGATCAACACACAAAGCGCACAAGATGTACCGAGGGATCAAGCGATCCCATGGTATGGTAAGCATTGTCAATTACGCTTTGTGTACTAACCCATGGTCTTCGTCAGAGTTCTTTGTAGGGTTAGGTTGCGGTGTGCAAGTTCAAGTGAAGCATCATGAAGAGATCAAATGCTTGAAGCTTGCCGTCCATTGTGGTGACAATGGACTTGTGAAGATGTTGCGGTGTGCAAGTTCAAGTGAAGCATCATGAAGAGATCAAATGCTTGAAACTTGCCGTCCATTGTGGTGACAATGGACTTGTGAAGATGTGCGGAAGAGTGGCTCACCCATAGTGGAGCATGGGGGAGCAATTAACTAGTCTTCATCGAGCCAACGCAACCAAGAAAGGTGGTCCAACTTGAGGGAGTCAAGATCGTCATCATCTAGCTCAGGTGGACCATGTGCAAGGCAAAGGTTTGCTCTTGATAGGTTTTCTATTTTACCGGTCTCATGATGGTAGTTGGGAGACCGGGTTATAGGATCGATTGTCGTACTATCAAGGGGGGCTCTCGATGAGTAGCTTGATCGTATCATTCATAGAGAGCTCAAACCATTGCATCCTTGCATCATCTTTATTGGTTCTTGTTTGGTTCTTCTCTTTGTGAGTTTTGGAGCTTATGGTCATCTTGATGACAAGCTCGAGTTCATCGAAAACGGAGTTCACTCGCATCTTCTATGATGTTTTCGATGTTGGAGGTTATGCCGGTTCTTCTCGGTTGGAGGTTTCACTCCTCTATTTGTTGGCATACCTCCCCTGCCTCTTCTTACTATAACCAAAAAGCTTGAGTTTGCTCAATTCGGAGCTCATATGCAGAAGTTATGGCAGTTTTGGTTTCCTAGCGGTAGTACCGCGGGCCGGAGCGGTAGTACCGCTTGGGTGCTACAAGCGGTAGTACCGCTCCAGAGCGGTAGTACCGCTGGTAGCCCCCTGCCGTAGTACCGCTGCAGTCTCGTGCTAGTACCGCCTCGATTCGAGGGGTCTTTTTCGTGTCGGGTTTTACGGTACTAGCCGCGGCAGTGGGGGCCGTAGTACCGCTCGTTTGCGGTAGTACCGCTCTGGGCCCAGCGGCAGTACCGCGAGGGGGAGCGGTAGTACCGCTTATAGGGGCAAGCGGTAGTACCGCTGGCCAAGCTGTAGTACCGCTCTCTGCGGGGCTGAAGTGGGGGTAACGGTTGGATTGTTCCCCCCACTATATAAGGAGGTCTTCTTCCCCAATGGATCTTATCTTTTGAGCTCGTGTTCTTCTCCCATTGTTGACCTTCTTCGAGCTTGCTAACTCTCAATCCCTCCATGGATTCTTTCTAGTTTTTGAGGGAAAAGAGAGAGGAGATCTAGATCCACATTTGCACCAATCACTTTCTCCTCTTTGTGAGGGGAACCCCTTGGATCTAGATCTTGGAGTTCTTGGTGTTCTCCTTCTTGTTCTTCCTCTCTTTTTCCTCCCTAGCATTAGTTGCTTCGGTGGGATTTGAGAGAGAAGGACTTGGGCACTCCGTGTGCCCTTGCCATTGCATTTGGTGCATCGGTTTGAGTTCTCCACGGTGATACGTGGGAGTTACAAGTTGAGAAGCTTATTACTCTTGGGTGCTTGGTGCCCTTGAGCTTGTTCCTCTTGGGTGCTTGGGCGCCCTAGACGGTTGGTGGTGTTCGGAGCTCAATCATTGTGGTGTAAAGCTCCGGGCAAGCGTCGGGGTCTCCAATTAGGTTGTGGAGATCGCCCCGAGCAATTTGACGGGTACCGGTGACCGCCCCCAAGGGTTGCCAAAGTGTACGGGTTCGGTGACCGCCCCCAAGGGTTGCCATTTGTACGGGTTCGGTGACCGCCCTCAAGGGTCCCTTAGTGGAATCACGGCATCTTGCATTGTGCAAGGGCGTGAGGAGATTACGGTGGCCCTAGTGGCTTCTTGGGGAGCATTGTGCCTCCACACCGCTCCGAACGGAGATTAGCATCCGCAAGGGTGTGAACTTCGGCATACATCGTCGTCTCCGCGTGCCTCGGTTATCTCTTACCCGAACCCTTTACTTATGCACTTTACTTTGTGATAGCCATATTGTTTCTTCTCATATATCTTGCTATCACTTAGTTGTTTATCTTGCTTAGCATAAGTTGTTGGTGCACATAGGTGAGCCTAGTTGTTGTAGGTTTTGTGCTTGTCAAATTAACCGCTAGGTTTATTCCGCATTTCTTCAAGCCTAAACCATAATTATTTTAAAGCACCTATTCACCCCCCTCTAGGCGACATCCACGATCTTTCAGTTTATTCATGTCTGTTCTTTAGAGTTGAGGTAAATACACTAGCAGTCATAGAATTTGCACCTGACGGTCAGTTTGTGTATAAACTTGTAAAATATGTGATTGTAGTCATCAAACTTGCATGGACGTGCAAATACGGTCACATTTCGCGTACACGGACGTATTCGTTGCCCACGTGCGTCGGGGGAAGAGGGCGGTTAGGCGCTGCTTCGGGGCTGGGAAAAGAAAGGGGCAGCACGGCGGGAAGAAGAAAGTGGTAGCGGCGCTTCGGGCGGCGCGGCGCTGCTTCGGGCGAGGTATGATGGGGCGAAACTCATGTTGGTTCGTGCTTAATTTTGGCCCGGAGTAGGTTCGGGTGAAACTCATGCTGACTTGTGTGCATTTTGTAGATGGATTGGAGTTTGTCTTCGTCCGACGTTCCGACTTGTGTGTATTTTTTATTTAAATTAATTCGGGATTTATGAAAAGTTCCAAAATTTTAAAAAAATGTTCAGAAATCATAACATGTTTGTGAATTCAAAAAATGTGTATGATTTTAAAAAATGTTCGCGTAATCAAAAACGTACACGAATTTGAAAATAATTTCATGAACTCAAATAATGTTCATAAATTTGTAAAACATGTTCACAAAAACCCAATAATGTTCATGAATTCCAAAATTGCTCCCAGACTCTTTAAAAATATCACCGGCTCAAAAAATTTATGCTGACTAAAAAAATGTTCATCCATTTCAAAAAAAAATTCGTCCAAAATAAAAACATGTTCATGAATTTATAATGTTGTCCCCAGATTTCCAAACATGTTCGCCGATTGAAAAAATGTTCACAAGCTTAAAAAAATCATAATTTTAAAAAAAATTACAAATTTGTAAAAATGTTCACGAATTAAAAAATTGTTCATGAATTCGTCCATGATTCGGAAAACAGAAAAGAAAAAGAAAAAGAAAAAGAAAAAATAAAAAAGAAAGGAAAAATGGGAAGAAAAAACAAAGAAGAAGAAAATGAAACAAAACCGGTTTAGGAAAGGTTCTACCTAAACCGGTGGGGAAGAAACTCTAAATGAGCCGGCCCAAACATAGGACTGGTCTCTCGACGGAGTGTGCGTTACGTCGCTAATGTGGGGAGACCCTAGCTGACGCTCGCGTGCGTCAAGAAGATGAGCATTCGCGCAGGGCGCGATTGAATGGGCCGGCCAGTTTGTTGGCGTTACAGCGAGCCAGTGCTAAGGAGCGGTTCGGAAACTCTCCAGTTCCGCACTCCGCCAGCTCCGCGCGAGGAGCTGGGCCGAATGCCTCCGCTCCGAGGAGCCAGCTCCACGAAGCGGAGGACTCACGTAGCGCAATCGGTGGAGCGGGCGAAATCCAGCTCCACGAAGCCCAAAATTACATAGGGATTGCCACCGCTAAGTTGCATACCGATTCGATTAGGAACCAGCCAGCAGCTCTAGCCCATGCAAAGCTCAAAAAATACAAATAAAAAATAGAGCAGCCCATGCAGTGTTGGAGATGCTGACCACAGCCTCCGAACGCGCGCAGCTCCTCGCGAGAAGCTGAGCCATGAAACCACTTGAGCTGCTGCGTGATTGCAATCAATAGGCTGCGTGATTACTTAAGAACTATATGTAGTGACTGATCAAAAAATAAAAAACGACCATTGAACATTTTTTGATATATGTTGAACATTTTCGTAATAAATGATGAACATTTCTCAAATACCCATTGAACCTTTTTGTGATATATGCTGAACAATTTGAAAATACATATTTAACATTTTTGTGATATAACCTGAACAATTTGAAAATACACATTGAACATTTTTCTGATATATGTTGAACAATTTTTAAGTAGACAACGAACATTTTCTTAATATACGGTGAAAATTTTCTTAAATATATGATGAACATTTTTGTAATATGCTATGAACTCTTGTATAATACACAAGAAATGAAGAGAATTAAAAATAAACAGAAGAAACACACTGTTCATCGTATTAAAGTATTAATGAAAAAATGCAGGATGAAACATTTCTTTAATGTAAAAGAGAAAGAGGAAGAGAAAACTAGAAATAGAAAAACAAAAAGAACATAAAAGAACAAAAAAGGTAAAACCGAAGAGATAATAAATCAAACAAAACAAAAAGGCAACAGAAGAAAACGATGAAAAAAGAAAATAGCGAACAGGCAGCACGCTCTGCCGCGAACTGGGCCGGCCCGCCCGCTTGCGCTTCAGTAGTTTGACGCAGACGGGCGTCAAATAGGGTTCGCTGCTAAACAACGAGGTGCAGAGTATGCCACGTGAGGACTACTTCGGCAGCAAGCAGGAGAGGGATTATTGGGCGTACTTTTCTGGATGTGGCTGTTATATGGAATTTCTGGAATTTCACCCAGAGGAAACTATTGGTTCTTACATTGATCTTGTGGCAATGTGAGATGATGAACAAGCTTAAGACAAAATATATTTATACTAATCTATTTTACTTTTAAAAATCATTATATCATGAGATATTAGCTAAATATTATTTGATGATATAAATGTTATCATACAACCTCCGCTCCGAATTAATCGACTCAGATTTATCTAGGTACGGAGTACAAGTTTAATTAGTACTCTTCTATTAGATCTAACAACAATAACCAAAACTAATATAAAACTCAAAGTGTATTGTTATACAGTCCAGATGTCCATCATTAAAAATATGAAGTGTATAAGTGGAACCACATTTGCAATGAGAATAACATTTATCTTTTTCTCAAAAGTTGTTAGAGAGATTTCTGTTAACTAGATCACATCTAGTATGTTCATACACGTTGGTTCCTATTTGTAGTATCTTTGAATACTGTGGTAGAGGTTTTACGATGCACACTTGCAATAAATACCAAATAAAAGAGGTTTCTAGAGTAGGATTGTCTAGTTTAGTTGTAATCGGAAAAAAAATCTAGAGTATAGGTATGAACAAGTGGTTTGCCCTTGATTTATGTTTTCTCATTCTGTAATTGGCACCGCTCATTGTTTTGTTCTACTTGGGTTGCCCGATCTTTTTCATTCTAGTCCTTGAGAGTTTATGTTTACCAGCGTGCTGCCTGCATGATTGCGTCGTTCATGATCGCATCACTTTTCAAGCCTAAGTGATCATCTTTACCTGGAATGTAAATCAGTATTACCAGCAAAAGGGTCCATGCATTGCAACGTATAATAAAATCGTGGTCTTCAAATCAAGTTCCAAATATTTGTTGTCCATGTATATACCATATTTGAATATTTGTGCATCAACCAACGCTCATGCGAATGTAAGACACGTGCATTCTAACATGCTAACAATGGATCGATGTTGGATTTGATCCTTAATGCGTGTATTTTTTTGAGTAAATCCTCTTATGCGTGTATGAGAAGGAAAAGAAAAGGTCAATCTCACTATGGATGAAAAACTAAAAGGCTCTATGATATACGAATAATTCGGTGGAAAGCTCGTTTTTTTACTTTACATGTGGCTGGATGAGTAATTTACTTCAACTTTAGGAGTAGTTTCGTTGACAAACAATAAATTCAGAAGAAAAAAAACGAAGAGGGTTTTTCACTTACGGGTGGCCGGGTGGGTAATTTACTTCAACTTTAGGACTAGTTTCAATGATAGGCGAAAAATAAGAGAAAAAATTAACGAAGAGTTTTTTCACCTACGATGGCATGGTGAGTAATTTACTTTAACTTTATGAATAGTTTAGGGTAGGTGGATGGACCCACAAGATTATTAGGTAATAGAATTTTTTAGAGCAATTAGATAATAGATAGATGTGAGGGTCTTGTTCTACTAGTATTTTCCCAGATGCATTTTTTTAGACAACCGAGATGCATTAGGTAATACTCCCTCCGTTCCCAAATATAAGTCTTTCTAGAGATTTTACCAAGTGACTATATACGGAGCAAAATGAGTGAATCTACACTCTAAAATATGTCTACATACATCCGTATATTGTATTTTATTTGAAATGGCTAAAAAGACTTATATTTAGGAACGGAGGCAGTAGATAGATGTGAGGGTCTTATTCTACTAGTATTTTCTAGATGCAAACGGGGCCTCAAGTTCCCCTCGTATTTGGGTTTCATTGCAAACCTGGTCAGCCCATAAGCGGGAGCAACCAACAACCAAGCCAATCAACAGGGGACCAGGAGCGCTCTCGTTCACAGCCTCTCCAAGGTCACTTGGGGTGGGCTGAAAGCATGGCCCGCTCTTAGCAGCCGCCATGTATCGTGCTCTGGGTGCTATCTTCGGATTTTATTTTGTTAGTTTTTCTCATGTGTTTTTGGCTTTTTAGATGATTTTTTTCAGAAAACATTTCACCTTTTTAGTTTTCCATCGGTCTTCCTTAGCTTGTGGACAACACAAATAAAAAAAATTGTGTGAAAAAATATTTTTTTTCCATCGGCGAGAGACAGGGATTTGCTTTAGCGAGAGGAACAAAAAAAGTGTTTTCTTTCCTTTTCCTTGGTGAGAGGCACGGCCGTGCCTCTCGCAAGCATAAAAACCTGTTTTTTCCTTCCGCGAGGGGCACGGATTTGCTTCCGTGAGAGGACACGGTCGTGCCTCTCGGAAACAAAAAAAGCATGTTTTCATTTTTCTTCATTCCGTGAGAGGCACGGTTTTGCTTCCGCGAGAGGTACGCTAGTGCGTCTCGAAAAAGGAAAAAACGTGTTGCCTCTCAGTAACGAAAAAAATTGTTTTTTTCTTCCGTGAGAGGCTTCGTCCATTATTTTTCGAGAAAAAAAAGGTTCGTCAAAACATATCAACTTGGAATCTAGTTTTGAAGATCTCGACGCGAGTAATCCAACAGTGAAAACGGTTCGAGATTTAGACACATAGTTAAAAAGATTAAACGTTTTGAATAAATGGATCTACAAAAGAAGGCAAAACTCCCAGATTGCGACAATTGCATCACTTGTTGCAATCTGGGACGACGGAGCGACCTTTGGAAGGAGTACTCATCAATTAGTGACTTTGTATGGGACCACCTATTTGGCGCACAGCCCACCGCGAAAACACGGGGTGCGACCCCGCTCCCCTGCGCCTTTTTGGCTGATCCATGTGTGTGCCGACCTACCGGGCAAGACCTGCCTTTTCATTTCTTTTACTTGGCCTTTTGCTTTTTCTTTTTAATTGTATTTTTTATTTAAATTAATTTGGCATTTCAAAAAATTCAATTTTTTAAAATGTTCAAGAAATCATAACATGTTTGTGAATTTAAAATATGTGTATGATTTTGAAAAATGTTCGCGTATTCAAAAAAGGACATGAATTTGAAAATAATTTTGTGAATTCAAATAATGTTCATAAATTTCTAAAACATGTTCACAAAAGGAAAAAAATGTTCATGAATTTCAAATTTGCTCCCAGACTGTTTAAAAAAATATCATCGGTTAAAGATATGTTCGCAGACTAAAAAACTGTTCATCCATTTAAAATATATGTTCATCCAAAATAAAAAAATGTTCATGGCTTTCTAAAATTGTTCCCAAATTTTAAAACATGTTCCCCGATTCAAAAAATGTCTACAAGTTTCAAATATATTCACAATTTTAAAAAATGTTCACGAATTTGTAAAAAAGTTCACGAATTAAAAAAATGTTCATGATTTTTTGAAATATTTGTGAATTTTAAAAAATGTTCATGAATTCTGAAAAAATGTATGATTTCAAAAACTGTTCACGAATTTAGAAAATGTCCATGATTCGAAAAACAGAAAGAAAAGAAAAAGAAAAAGGGAAGAAAAAACAAAGAAGGAGAAAATGAAAAAAGAAGGGTTTAGGAAAGGTTCTCCCAAACCCGGTTGGGAAGAAACTCTAACTGAGCAGGCCCAAACACAGGATCAGGCGCTCGACGGAGTGTGCGCTAGGTCGCTAACGCGCTACCTCCGGGAGATCCCTGCCGGTGTCCTCTCCGGCCGCCTCCCCTCTCCTTTCGTGGCACTCCTCCCATGCCTCCTTCCCTTTCAATGGTCGGATCGTTGTGGGTGGCGCAGAAGCCCAGAAGGCCATTGGCCCTTTTGAGGAATCCGGTGGCCTGACATGACCACCGGCAAACAATTGCCTGTACAACCTTAC
The DNA here is from genome assembly GCF_018294505.1 of Triticum aestivum. Taxonomy (NCBI): domain Eukaryota; kingdom Viridiplantae; phylum Streptophyta; class Magnoliopsida; order Poales; family Poaceae; genus Triticum; species Triticum aestivum. Next base: position 5,059,593 of record NC_057805.1, read on the forward strand.
TTGCAGAGACAAACCCCGCTGACAACTTTTACATGTAGGAAGTGCCCCTCCTAATTTTTTTGTTACTCCTACTATTTCAATATGTTTTCAAACGTGGAAGGAAGTATCTCGATCTATCTGTTTACGGGCACCTGTAATCAAGCTTTGTTTAGGCAGAGTATAAGAACTAGGAACTAATCCGGCAATACAGTATAAGAATACTCTTACCCTTTGGTGTTTGGATGTGAAAATTAGTTACCCAAGCAGGCCATTCAGTTGCCTTCAACTTTCAGCAGGTAGACAATGCCATCATTAATTTCTATGTTTGTGTTAGGTATCTCTATCTTGTGCCTCCTCAGTCCCTGCAGTTATGGCTAACAACGAAGAGAGAACAAATGACTTGCTTGATATGCTGCAGGGAAAGTGCAGGAAAGGACAGACACAAGAATATGATAAACATACAAGTACAAAACAGAGGGCCTTGTTTTTTTAGAAAATACAAGAATTTTGTAAACTTGCATCTTTGACAGGAATAAGAAAAATGCACGGAGTGCTAATAAACATAGTCACCCACATGAAAAAGTATGCATGCTTCATGCATATAAATTATAAAAAGAGGTACAAGTGGATTATCTGGTAATATCAAGCAGGGCAAGAGAATTCAGCTAATTATTCCGAGGAAATAACATATGGCTACTTCAAATAATCCATTCATATTACAAGGCGCTTTACATACTAGCAGTGGAAGGTTGTTCCAGCTCGTAGCAGGTGACAGAGTCCTGACTCCGGATCGCCAAGGAGGGGTCTCTTCCTGCTTGCATCATCCTGTTGATGCTAACCTTCATCTTAATAGCAGTGCACAGCTTGCTGAGTACCCTGTCGGTGAACTGAAAATAAGCCTTCCTCGCGACCGCGCTGCATATGAAGGTGGTGAATACAGTGGAGATTCCGAATGCAAACCCGAGCAGAGTAAATAGACATGTCAGCGTGTCAAATCTGAGTTGAAGTTTAAGATGCCGGTATCTGTTACTCTCGGGTACACAGACTCTGGAAAGTGGAGGCCCGCAGAGATTTTCATTTCCCCAGAAAGAGTAATTACCAAAAGTTGCGAACTGATTACTCGACGGTATCTTTCCTGAGAGATCATTGTAGGACAAATTCAGGGTGGACAAACTGTCTAGTGACGCCAAGCTGTGAGGAATTGGACCTGATAGATCATTCCATGAGAGATTGAGTGACTCTAAATCCACCAAATTCCCAAGTTCACCAGGGATACTTCCTCCAATGTGGTTCCTTGACAGATTCAAAAAATATATATGTGATAGAAATCCTATTCCACTTGGAATCTCACCAGTTAGCTGGTTTGCTGACAGGTCAACTCCCGCCACCAATGTTCTCTGAAAAATAAGCATCTGACCTTTCCACGTTATCACCATGGCATCTGTATAAACAGAAAAGTAAGCACCCCCAACACCATAAATCTTGTACTGAAGGAAAGGCCTTGTCAAGTCTTGGTATTCAGGGACCAGGTGTAAGGATGTTAAATTTCCTAGGAAATGTGGTACAGGGCCAGAGAGTTTGTTGTTAGAAAGATCCAATAACTGCAGAACAGGAAGTTGGGACAATTTTTCAGGTATTTCACCAGAAAACTGGTTGAACCCTAAACTAAGAAATATCAGAGATTTTAGACTGCCAGCTATCCATCTTTGTATGTTTCCTGACAAATTATTTCCTACAAGATCAAGGAACACCAAAATTTGACATGACTGCAATGAAGTGGGCAATATTCCAGACAAGCTGTTGTTGCTAAGATGCAGTGACATAAGGGAATTTAGAGAACCCATCGTAGATGGTATTTCTCCCCACAAGTTATTGCTTGAAAAGTCTATGACATACAGTTCCGAGTTCTTACGCCAACAATCGGGAAGCTCTCCAGAAAGGTTGTTATCAGATAGGTCAATCAGTTCCAGGGATATCATGTTGCATAAATCTGTTGGGATTACTCCAGTAATGGAATTTTTTGATAGAGATAGGTAATGCAATTCTTTAACAACAAAGCTCTGTGGCAATGATCCCGATAAGTTGTTGTTGGATAGATCCAACACTCGGATGCTAAGCGGCAAATCTGGAATGTTCCCCTGAAGCTTATTATTCCTCATGCTTAGAGTTGTCAGCATTGTCAATTGCTCCAGGCTTGCAGGCAACTTGCCAGTTATGTTGTTTGTTGCGACATTTAAGCTAGTCATTGACAAAGAGAAGTTCCAGACCCAGTCAGGTAACGGAGCCCTGATGCCTGCACTGCCCAGATCAATCATCTCGATTTTAGTTTGTGATTGCAACCAAGAAGGAAACTCTGGTCCTATAAGGCAATCATGCAGTCCAAGATTTATGAGCTGAAAAGGTGGCAGCCAGCTTTGTTTGATGACAATCTCGAACGAATTTGATGCTAGATTTAAAGTATCCAATCTTGATAAATTGGCAAGGTGGAGTTCCGATAGTGTGCCTTTAAATCTATTAAAGGAAATATCCAAGTATGTCAAGCTTGATAGGTTACCAATACCATGTGGCACAACTCCAGACAGTGAGTTCGCACTGAGGTCAAGGATTCTTAATCCTGACATGCCCTCAAGCCAACCAGATAGGTTTCCAGTTAACTTGTTACCAGAAAGTTCAAGGACCTGCAGCCGCTTCATACAGGGAAACAGGCTCTTTGCTACTTTTGCAATATCTCCTGACAAGATGTTCCCGGACAATTTGATTTGAACCAAGTTGCACAACTTACTAACTGATGTTGGTATTCCTCCAGTCAACTTGTTATCCCCTAGTCCTATGAACGTAAGTGAAATCAGCCTGCCAAACTCATTAGGAATCATGCCTGAAAGCCCGCAACTAGTCATGTCCAACTCTGAGAGGGCAGATAGCCCGCCAATCCAATTCGGCATGGAAGAATTCAGATCGTTATTCATCAGATTAAGTAGCTTAAGAGAAGTGAAGTTGACCTGAGAAAGAGAAGTGAGGTCGGTGGCAGGAAGACTAGCATCATTCAGGCGAAGCACTTGGAGTGACGGGAGCATGTTCACTGCTTGCAGCCAATCCACGGAAGCAGCAAGATAGGACCAACTGAGGTCCAGATACCTCAGGGAATTCAGCTTGGAAACCCAATGAAAATTATCCACAATGATCCCAGGACCTCCAAATGAACCCAGATCAAGATAGATGAGTCTTGACAAATTACCAAGTTGAGGAGGAGCCGTTCCGCCAAAACCGGCGTGTGACAGATCAAGAGACCTCAACATCCTGAAAGAGCCTATGAATTCTGGGATGGGCACGGCACCAAAATCCCCATGGCTCAAGTTGAGGTGGACCAATCTGGTCAAACCGGCCAAGGATCGACTGATCTCACCTTTGAGGGAGTAACCACCAAGGTCCAGCTTGACGACATGGCCGGTCTTCTTGCTGCAGCTCACACCGCCCCAGCTGCAGCAGTTTTCTCCTTGCCATGAGCGTAACCTCCCACCAGGATCAGTGATGCTGACGTTGAATGCAGCCAGTGCACCCCTCTCAATGGCGATGCATGCAGCTGTGCCCCTGGTAATGTTGGTGATCACAAGGCACCAAAGGGCAAGCGTTGTGAGCAATCCAAGCATTGCATGAGCTCCCATGGGAATGTCTGTGGACCAAACTGTCAAGCTAAATTAAGCTAGCTGGGGAATACAGAAGCTAGGTACTCATCTGAAGCATCGCATGACCTCCCATCGTATTGCAGATCAAGACCTGTCTTCTCTCCTAGTCTGGTCTCCCTTCATGTCCTTATCTCAAGTCTAGGAGACAAGTTTAGTCTCCTCACCTGTACTCATTGCAGTATGGACTGACCAGATCAAGACTTGTCTTCTCTCCTAGTCTGGTCTCCTCCCATGGCTGTGGACCAAACTGTGGAAATGCAGAAGTTAGGTACATATCTCAAGCCTTTCCCTCTCAATGTATTGATGCGGTTTGGACTTTGGAGTGACCAGCGAGTTTCGCCCAGTCCTACTAATGTGACACATCTGTTTGAATTCAAAGAACAAGAACGGGTGAGACTGATGGTGCTGAGGAGATTCCAGAGTCCTGAAAATTCTAGCATCAACTGGGAGGCCATACATCGCTTTCCCAAATCGAACATCTGCTCCGCCGTCGCCCTCCTTTATTTGGCTTGCCCCTAACTATGATCAGTCTCCTTCTCCACCTTCTGCAAGTAGGCAATTGGGGAGCAATGTAGGCACCCCCTCTCTCCGTCCTAATTTGGTTCTGTAATGTCACTGTGTCAGTGTGGCTGTGTGTGTACATGATATGAATATGAATGTGCAGTACTACTAAGCAATCGGCTATCAACAACGCTGCGGTAGTAGTATGAAGTTCAGGGTGTGCGGGGGAGGGGGATTCGGACCTCCTGGAGCTCGTGCTTCTCGGTCCTAGGACTCGTCGGCGACGGAGGCGTGTCTCTGCAGCTCCTCGGCGGTCCTCTCCGCGCCGTATCCGCCTACCTCTCCCTCCGACGGCTCCTCCCACCCGCCCCCGCCGCCGTCGGAGGCTGAAGCGGCGAACCTGGCCGCGCGCGGCCACGGCCGCAGAGGTGCAGTCGCGGCGGGCAGACGGCGATGCGGGGCCGCGGCGGCGTTGCCGAGCAGGAGACCGGCGGCCATCGCCGGAGGAGATGGAGGCAAAAAAGGATGACTGGTGGGACCGGACGATGGGATATTTCCCGAAGGAAGAGAAAGAAAGGATGGGTGCTGTAGATAATTCAATTTGAAGACTGGACTCGTCTACATGAATGAACAGTAACACTAAAATAGATTGCAAAAATTCGAAAAAAATTCCAAAACTATTTATGGGCAAATGACAATCAAGGAGTTCGCGCCAAAAAAGCCAAAATCGGCTATGAACAGTGCATTTTTTCAAACTTTCTCACAGGTCCGAAATTTGTCTTTTTTCTACTAGCTCCTCGAATGTGTCCAAACTTCACCAAATTTTACATGGGCGTCACGCATTCGTCCATCTTGCACCCAAAAAAAAATCAGGTTTTCTTTGATTTTTTTCTTTTATTTTAAAAGATTTTACCATTCAAACCCGGGAGCATCTACGAAGACTCCTCCAATGAAGAAATCAATGACAAGGCATAAACACAACAAGCAAATCACCAATAGTATGGGCCCCTTTTATTTATCTGCACCTGTATATCATCTACCAATGTAATGTATCCCACCAGAGCCTTTCTTCTTCATTTACAACCATCTACAATGTCGTGTGATCCTTAATTGGCAACCGTGTGATCCTTAATCTACAATCTCACTATCTCTATTCTAATGGAGCAGTTGGTAGCCTAGTACTCCGGTTTTATTTCCTCCCACCACCACCAGCCCCGCTATACCTAGCCATGGGCCGGGCCGGGCTTGGGCCGGGCCTTAAAAAGCCCATGGCAGAAAACTGAGGCCCAAGCCTTCCCAGGCCCTACCATCGGGCCTACTTTTCAAGCCCAAGCCCGGCCCATCTGGTAAAAAGCCCTGAAAAGCCCTTAGGGCTTAGGGCCATGGGCCGGGCTTCTTCCTTAAAATGAAAATATGCCAAGCCCAAGCCCGTCTAGGCCCTGCTGGTGGGCTCGAAACTCAGGCCCAAGCCTGGCCCACGGGCAAGCCCATTGGGCCTAGGCCCTGAATTGCAGCAGCCCACCACAGCGGAGAATTTCAAACTGACGCACCCGCCGAGCGCATACACCAGAGAGAGAGAGCAGCGGTAGCACCTGCAAGGCTGAAGTCCGGCGCGGGCGGCTCGACTCCTGACGCGCTGCTGCCCGCACCTGGCCCTCTTGCTCAGCGTCGGCCGCTTCTCCGCCGCCGCCCGCCGTGGCCCCTTCTCCGCGTCCTGCTTCCGCGGCCGCGTCCTGGGCGGCGTGGGCTGGGGCGACGAAACCAAGTCGGGGTGGAGCCGCCGCGGCCTCGGGCGCTTGCTCAGCTCCAACACGCAAGTGAGCAAGCAGATCGTCGGGCGACTGAGGATGACACTTGACCTGCACTGAACTGACATGCACATGCGTTGCACCGGTACCATGCAGTGCAGCAGCAAAAGGCGGAGGAAAACAAGCGAGCTCAGCTCAGCTGAAGAAGAAGGGCAGTCGCATTCAAGTCCTGCGTAAAGAAAGATACTGGCTAGGCTTCGAGGCAATCATCTACTTGGAGTACAAGACAAGCCAGAACAAATCCTAGTCTATCTCGACTTTTTTAATAAACATTATACTCAACAATGAGCACGCGCAGCCGAGGAGCCTCGTGGCCGGCTAGCTGCTGCTCCGCTACGACACGAGCACGCGCAGGAGGTTCCCCGCAGGTGTCACCTCGGCTACGGCGGCAGCGGCGGAAGCTGGGCCGGGGCGTGGACGACCGGCGGCGTCGAAGGTAGATGCATGGGCGACGCGGGTTTGTGGCGCTTGTGGCACGGCCGCGCAGGGGAAGTCAGGCCGGGTCGGTGCGTGGAGGGGAGGCGGCGTCGAGGGAGCTGCAGTGGGGGCGGCGCGGCCACACGTGCGGCAGATCGGCCGCGCGCCGCAGACCGGAGACGGCGGCCGTGGGCATGGCGTTGACCGCGGAAGTAGGGAAAAAATTGAAAAGGGATGAGAGGCTGACTAGTGGGGCCATCTTCCACCTCACTGTATTGTCCACGTGGACATGCCAAATCAGCCGGGCAGACGGGTCTCACTCATCAGTTTTGCTGTTAGAGGCGGTTCAGTTTCGAGTTAATGCGATTTATTACTCACTTGCCATAGAGTTGGTGTTTTTTGTAATTTTTAGCAAAAACGATAGTTTTTTAGTACTTTAGCCATAAATACGGTGGTTTCGAGCATTTTACTCGGTTGCCGTAGACATGTGTGCTTACATGAAGGCTGAGAGCACATTATGAATTATCTCAATAATCATGAAAGCTATTATCTGCCTACACAATCACCGGTTTATAAGAGTAATCCTACTGAGGTCTTCTGCTCCTCCTTAGAAATCATCTTTGGTTTGTTCATGTCCTTTCCTCTTGCTTAGAAACATATTTGGTATATTCATGTTTGTCCTTTAGAGTCGAGGTAAATACACTAGCAGTCATAGAATTTGCACCTGATGGTCATTTTGGTGCATACCTTGTAAAATATGTGCTTGCAGTCATCAAACTTGCACAGACGTGCAAATACGGTCACATTTCGCGTACACGGACGTATTCGTTGCCCACACGCGTCGGGGGAAGAGAGCGGCACGGCGCAGCTTCGGCTGGCGGGGAAAAGAAAGGGGTGGTGCGGCTTCGGGCGGTGGGTAGAAGAAGCGGCGACGCGGCTTCGGGCGGCGGGAAGAAGGAAGGGGCGGCACGGCGCTGCTTCGGGGGAAACACATGCTGGTTCGTGCTTGATTTTGGCCCGGAGTAGGTTCGGGTGAAAGTCATGCTAGCTTGATTTTGGGATCACATTGTTGCGAGCCCACCGCACTAACCACTAGACCAAAATAACCTTGTTGTCTACTGAAAGAAAGCAGTGGTAGTTAACCTTTTCGTTTATTAAAATGTTACATATACCCAATATAAATTATTTGAAAAGAAACATAAATTCAAAAACAACTTCATGGATTTTCAAAAAAGCTCATCAAATTTTAAGAAAAATTTAAAAGTTCAACGAATTTGAGAGAAAACCATCGGATTCGGAAAAAAACATCAAGTTTGAAAAAAGTTCAGCGACTACGAAAAAAAGTTCATTGAATTTGAAAAATGTTTATCATCAAAATAAAAAAAACATCGGTTTTTTGAAAAAAAGTTAACCGTTTTTGAGAAAAGGTCATCGATTTGTTTTAAATCATCTAATTTGAAAAATGTTCATATAATTTGGAAAATGTTCATATAATTTGGAAAATGTTCATCAAATTTGAAAATAAATCATGTAATTTTATAAAAAGTTCATCAATTGAGAAAAAAAGTTCACGAATTGTAAAAAAAACGACGACCTGGTGGTACGGGCGTAGCCCTCGCAACGAAGGAACCCCAGCTCCCGCACCTTTTCCCTGTTTCTAGAAACAGAAAAAACAAAATCATCGAAATGGGCTGGCCTAGCTGGGCCCAAGAGGAGCCTGGATGAATGGACGATCTCGCTGGCTGTCACGCATGTTAAAGCTTCTTTTCATATATAACACGAGACACAACCCTAATTCTCAGTCTCTCCCTTCCTCTGCCGCCCGACCACCACTCAATCCCACCCCTCCGCCGCCCAACCACCACTCCGTCCCACCCCTCCGTCGCCCGACCACCACTCCCTTCCACCCCTCCGCCATCTCCGCCGCAGCAGCCGCCGATGAGGACGACCGGGAAGAGGAAGAGGAGTAGGGAGGTCCCCTCATCTGGCCGAGGGAAATAGGCCAGACAGACCCCAAGTCCATCAACTGGCGCTGGCAGTGGTGGTGGCGGTCGCACCGCGCGTCTACCGGATCCGGCCGCCGCCGAGGTTCAAGAGGAACCAGCATCGACGGTCGCCCCCCTGCCTGGCTTCCCCGTGCCTGGTAACACAACTGCTCGGCCAGATCCAAGTCCACCAGGAAGGTACCGCCGCGCGTCAACCAGATCCACTTTCCGCCGAGCTTGCCCCCTCGCCTGGCTTGGTAATGTTCGGGAGTTATCAAATCCCTCCACTAGACGGCTCTTCCTCTCCCTCTGGTAAGATACTGGAGATCGCACACTCCCTTATGTCTCTAAATATGAACTTACCGGATGACCATGTATTTTTTCAGCACCGTCAAGATCCAGGTCTAACTCAGGGAGAAGAGGTCGCCACCTGGCTTCATCAAGTTCAGGGGCATACTTAAATTTATACAAAACATTTTTATTTATTTATGAATTATTGTTTTAAGCATAATATCTTATTAATTTGCTAGTTTTTGACATCTATATTTTCAAATATACTTCATGTTATATTAAATGTGCATTTGGAAAGAACATTTATGTTCATTTGTTGAACGGTTAGTGAGAACACTTTTGGTTGTAATGAGTATGTGCTAGATCTATGCAAAATAATAATAATAAAATAATCTTCTTCATGATTGATGTCTATCAGTAGATGTACTATTGTGTATTTTATGCATTTGAAACTAGTATCTTTTATTATCTTTCTCAAAACTCTAGAGAATGTGTCTAGAAAATATCTTCATAGATATCCCCAGATACTATGATTGTTTATATCAGATGTAAATAATAGAAACATATATTTCACGGTCCCATTAGGCCGATTCTTATTCAGCCACCAAGCGAAGAGTCGAGAAGTTGATTGGAACCCTTGTTTGGACAAGGCTTGCCGATGGCGACGCAAGATGGCCGAGTGTGACGCCCCCGGTTTGATCGTACACTAATCATGCACGCAAATGTGTACGATCAAGATCAGGGACTCACGGGAAGATATCACAACACAACTCTAAAACATAAATAAGTCATACAAGCATCATAATACAAGCCAGGGGCCTCGAGGGCTCGAATACAAGTGCTCGATCACAGACGAGTCAGCGGAAGCAACAATATCTGAGTACAGACATAAGTTAAACAAGTTTGCCTTAAGAAGGCTAGCACAAACTGGGATACAGATCGAACGAGGCGCAGGCCTCCTGCCTGGGATCCTCCTAACTACTCCTGGTCGTCGTCAACGGGCTGCACGTAGTAGTAGGCACCTCCAGTGTCGTAGGTGTCGTCGTCGACGGTGGCGTCTGGCTCCTGGACTCCAGCATCTGGTTGCGACAACCAGATAGAAAGGAAAGGGGAAAAAGATGGAGAGAAGCAACCGTGAGTACTCATCCAAAGTACTCGCAAGCAAGGAGCTACACTACATATGCATGGGTATATGTGTAAAGGGGTATATCAGTGGACTGAACTGCAGAATGCCAGAATAAGAGGGGGATAGCTAATCCTGCCGAAGACTACGCTTCTGGCCATCTCCATCTTGCAGCATGTAGAAGAGAGTAGATTGAAGTCCTCCAAGTAGCATCGCATAGCATAATCCTACCCGGCGATCCCCTCCTCGTCGCCCTGTTAGAGAGCGATCACCGAGTTGTATCTGGCACTTGGAAGGGTGTATTTTATTCAGTATCCGGTTCTAGTTGTCATAAGATCAAGGTACAACTCCGGGTCGTCCTTTTACCGAGGGACACGGCTATTCGAATAGATAAACTTCCCTGCAGGGGTGCACCACATAACCCAACACGCTCGATCCCATTTGGCAGGACACACTTTTCTGGGTCATGCCCGGCCTCGTAAGATCAACACGTCGCAGCCCCACCTAAGCACAACATAGAGGTCAGCACGCCGGTCTAACCCTATGCGCGCAGGGGTCTGGGCCCATTGCCCTATGCACACCTGCACGTTGCGTACACGGCCGGAAGCAGACCTAGCCTAGTGGCGTTCCAGTCCAATCCGGCGCGCGCCACTCAGTCGCTGACGTCACGAAGGCTTCGGCTGATACCACGACGCCGGGATACCCATAACTACTCCCGCGTAGATGGTTAGTGCGTATAGACCAAATGGCCAGACTCAGATCAAATACCACGAACTCGTTAAGCGTGTTATGTCGTAACCGCGGACGCCGTCCAGGGCCAGGCCCACCTCTCACCTAGGCGGTCTCAACCTGCCCTGTCGCTCCGCCACAAAGATCCACTTGCGGGTACTCCTACGAGCCGACCCGACTTTATTTACCACATGTGTCATGTATAGAGTATATAAGTATATACCCGTGATCACCGCCCAAGTGATCATGACCCGATAGAATAGCACAGAAGACGGACAAGAATGTAGGGCCACTGATGGAAAACTAGCACCCTATACTAAGCATGTAGGATTGCAGGTAAAGGTAGCAACAATAGAAGCAAGGGCAGGCTATGCATCAGTATAGGATTAACGGAAAGCAGTAACATGTTACACTACTCTAATGCAAGCAGTATAGAGATGAATAGGCGATATCTGGTGATCAAGGGGGGGGGGGGCTTGCCTGGTTGCTCTGGCAAGTAGGAGTCGTCAACTCCGTAGTCGAACTGGGGGTCGCCGGTAGTCTCGGGGTCTACCGGAAAGAAGTAACGGAGGGGGAACACAATAAATAACAGAGCAATCAAAACAACACAAAGCGTAACATGACAATACGCGGTGCTAGGTGTGCCCTAACGCGGTAGTAGGTGATATCAGCAAAGGGGGGAAACATCCGGGAAAGTTTTCCCGAAGTTTGCATTTTTCGGACAGATGAAATGGAGGGGGAAAGTTGCAAGTTTGCTATGCTAGGGACGTCTGGCGGACGAACGGACAGCGTATTCGGATTCGGCTCGTCGTTCTGAGCAACTTTCATGTAGAAAGTATTTTCATCTGAGCTACGGTTTAAAAGATATGATTTTCTAATGATTTACTAATTTCTGGAATTTAATTAATCATTTAATTTAATTCGAAATTGGATTTATGACATCAGCATGATGTCATGCTGACATCAGCAGTCAACAGGGGTTGACTAAGTCAAACTGACATGTGGGTCCAATGGGACCCACCTGTCATTCTCTGTTTAGGTTAATTAGGGTTTATCTAATTAATTACTGTTTAATTAAATTAACTAATTAATTAGATTAATTTAAACAAGATTAATTAACTTAATTAATTTAGTTAATTAATTAATTAATTAAATTTATTTTTATTATTAGCTTTATTTATATTATTTATCATTTATTATTATTATTATTATTATTATTATTTATTTCTTTTTTTAATTCCTTTTTTTAACACGTTCTCTGGGCGTGGGCCCCGTTTGCCATTGGCCCAGAGGGGCCAAACGGGCGCTGGGCGGCTACGGGCGCAGGGGCTCGTGGTAGCCCGACCCGGCGGAGGCCGCACAGGCATGGCTGGGCGCCGGCGTGGCGCGGGTTAACGGGGGGGGAGGGGGTGGAGCGGAGCAGAGCCACGGGGCTCGCGGGCGCGAGCGCCGGCGGCCAGGGGCCGCGCGGCAGCAGCAGGGCGCTGCGCTGGCAGGGGAAGAGGGCGGCGGAGGCGCGGTCGGCCATCGTTGTCGCGGGGCGTGCTGGCGCGGGGCAGGGGGCGGCCGTCGGCTAGCAGTGGTGGGGCACGGCTGGGGATGCGCACAGGGGTGCGACGAGGGCGGACGTCAGCGCGGGGAGCAGGGGGTGCAAGGCAGACGCGAGGGGCGCTTAGGCGAGCGCTTGCCCGCAGGAGGTGCGGCGGGGCGAGGTCACCGGGCGCCACGGCGGAGGGAGAGCGGCGGCAGGGGACGGCCAAGGCGCGGCCATGGCAGGAGCGCACGGGAGACGTCGGGGCATGGCCCGGGACGAGCAGGGGGAGGTAGGTTCGCGAACCGGGCGCAGGGAGTGAGGCGATGGTGCGGGGCGAGGCCACGGTCAGCGTGGGCCTCGATGTCCAGAACAGGAGAGGCGCGCGGGGCGGTGGTGGCCGCGAGCGGGCGCCGGAGCACGTGCGCGACAGAGAGGAGGGGAAGGCGGGGAGGTGTTCCTCACCCCCGTTGTAGAGGTGCGGGCGGAGTGGCTCGAGGAGGAGGACGAGGAGGCGACGATGACGGTGGGTGGCTCCGGCGAAGCAGTGCGGGACGAGGCAGCGACGGTGTGCGACGGGGCGGCGCCGGCGACGCCGTCAGGTGAACGAGGACGAGGGCGGGGCCGGCGAGGGGGGGCCCCGGCGTAGTGGCCGCGGGGATCGACGGCAGCGTCGGGTCGAAGGGATCGGGGGGTTTGCCCCGATCCAGATCGGGCAGAGGAGGGAGAGAGAGGAGTGCGAGGGGGAAAATGGGGATCGGGCTAGGGTTCCGTGGGGGAATATGGAGAGGGAGTGGGCCGGCCAGTTGGTTGGGCCTGGCCTGCTGGGCTGGAGCCCGGGGGTTCTTTTTTTTTGTTAGTTATTTTTCTGTTTTGTTTCTTTTCTTTTTATCTATCTTTCTTTTTACTGTTTTACTTTTAGTTTTCTTTTATTTTAGTTTTATAAAAATTATCACTAGCACTTAAATTAATACTTTTAAATATACTATTGACACATTAATCCTCAACCCAAATTAAAATAGTTTAATATTTTATAAAATTCAAAAGGCATTTATTTTAACATTTAAACCTCTATTTTAATTATTTTGAACACTTAAACATTTTATTAAATTTAGATTTCTCCACCATTATTATCTATGCAATATTTGGTTCACTCCGAACAATTTAGTTTTAATATTTGAAAACTTTTATTGTTTGCCTATATTTTAAATTTTAACTTGAATCGTTTTTGAACTAACTCGAGTTTATCAACAGTAAACGAGGTGACGTGGCACCATTAGCAGAGGTTTACTGTAGCTTGATTATCCGGGCGTCACAATTCTGCTCCACTACAAGAAATCTCATCCCGACATTTAAGAGGGAAGTAAAGGGGGAAGGTTCGGGTTACGAAATTCTAGGGAGTGTTCTTGGTCTTGGTTGTTCTTCTCGAAGAGGTTGATCCATTACATTGATGTCTTCATTCTACTGTTTCAGGTCATCATGATAAAGTTGTCGTCCTTTCTTCGGGAACTCCATCGTACTTACGAAGGAATGAAGGGTGGGTATTCCGGGAGAACGGACCTTCGTAAGGTTGACTATCTGGTCGATAACATCGGGAAAGGTGGCGGAAAGTAACTCTCGAATTGCAACTTAAGAAATTATCGAGAGCAAAGTAAGAAGGTACAAAAATAGAAGTTTCAAGCGCATAGGCAATCGTTCGTTGCCTAAAACAAAGTGTTGAAGGGGTTTAGAGCAATGTGAATAAGCATTGCATCTAATACGAGTATAGATCACTAGGCAGGTGGCCCGTGAATTACATAAAAAGTCAAGAGCGAGGAATAACTCTGACAACACGGTGTACAGGAGAGTCAGTTTTCGATCCTGTGGAACTGTGGGTTATGGGCCCACCATGTGGGGTTTTTTTGGAGCAGTGACATGTTGCACGGTCATGATAGCAAGGCATGTCAGAGAGTACCCTGTCAGTTATGTCGGCAGCACGTTGGTACCAAGGGCGAGGGACGAAGAGAACCATTTTCCTGCTCGTTGAAACGAGGCGGACCATAAGGCAAAGTTCTCGTCCATCGGTGGCTACCGGGATGTCATCAACAATAGTAACAGGGTCTTGCTGACAGAATAGTACACCGAGGTGTTTACATAAGCAGGAGAATATTACTGCTTAGATCATATAGATCACCAGAAAGGTTAAACCAAACAATGGAAAGGAAAATATGATTATCAGATTAAACAGAAGAATGGAAAGGAAAATGTGTTTAAACACATATTTCAAGGGTATATCCTTCCCAAGGACAAGCTGAGCATGATATTCATGACAGGATATAATGTAGAAAACTCTTTAGGTAGGGGAGAGAAATTTCATGACATTACCCATACAACGGTGTTTGGATAATTGAGCAGGAAACATTTAGCATTGGGCTTCAAATGTTCCTGTTGAAAATCGGAGTACCATAGACATGCTTCGAGATAGCATTGACATGGTCAACAGGTGAAGATCGGACTTTGGAAACAAAAAGGATCCATCAGGAACAACTTATAGAATAAGTCTTACAATTTCCTCATGGAAGAATAGCTAACCTTGCTAAAAGGGAAAACTTATAACAATAGGTCCTCCCGCCAGGTGTGCTGGGTATCATCACCTTACCGGGTCATAAATAGGCCAATGTTACAACTCTTGGAAATATGTTCCAACCATCATATCTGACCGAGATTCAGATCTGATTGGTGTCAGGATAACTCAGACTCAGGATGCCTGAGAAGAAAGGTGCAACACAAATTGTCGAAACGACATCGAAGATTCTCGGGAGATGAACTATGGAAGCGAGTTCCAGACTAGGGTTCATCATTACATCAAGGAGAGGTGAGGAGGTGACTGATTGACTCAGCGACAATCCATTGAGATTTCCAAAAGATGGATTTCCACAACTATGTGAACAAGGAGATAGCAATAGCTAGATCGAATGACTTAATGATGTATGCTTGAGGAAAACATACACAATTAAACATTGGTTGAAAGGTGCACCCGAATATGGGCTTAGGTAGCATGATCAAGGTTAGAATGGTGATTCGATAACCAATACACAAGGAATGAACTATCGTTCATTAACTTACAAGCAATAGGGTTGCTGGAAGTTTTGAATTTTACACATCACAGTTCATTTGTGGGTACTTCGGTTAAGATCAACATGGGGACCAAGAACTGAAGGTAGACGGTAAGATGTATTACTATATCAAGAATTCTAAAGAGGTGGTGAAATTCTCACGACATTCTTGATATAAAATTTGGTAATACTCCAAAGTAAAGAGGAACAAATGCTGGATAGCAAGGATCTCAAGGTATAAAACAAAACACGAACAAGTTTGTGTTGGAGGGAAGGCAGTAAAGTGGCCGATGATAACACAAATCATCAAGGGAAAGGATGGTCTTTCTCATCATGAATTCAATTGATATTCTGGAAGGACTTAGAATGCTCATGATGATCACGGCACATTTGTCGAGAGATTCCATGAAGATGCAATCGCTCGGTGATGACATCAAGTCAAAGGAATGGTGAAGCGAAAAGTTATTGGAACCAAGGGTACGACACAAACTTGAAATCAAGCTTGTTGTTCAAGGCAAACTAATATGACGAGGAAGATCGACGTAAGCTTAGCTCATCATCGAAAGTTGTGTTCCGGGAAGGACCGGGTAGCACATTTAAAAAGTTTGCACGATAATGATATAGTCGATAAGGCTAGGAATGACTTGAAGGATTATTAAACTCGTAAGCAACAAAAATTACTTAGAGTTATTGAATCGGAGTGCGGAATCGATTCACTTATCGGTGTTCTCGAGTGACTAATATCTCAGAGCCCGTGGAAAATTGGAATCAGTGAGAATGTAGCACTTGATGAAAAACTCATAAGAAGTTATGCAGTTCCATGATAATCTCGAGATACCAGGGGGTAATACTCGACGACAGATCAAGGTAAAGGTTGGACTAGGGTATTGCCCTGCAGAAGACAAGTGCTCAAACTTGCACGAGAAACGGAATCAAGGAGAAACATGGTCGGAACCACGTCCACGGATACCAGATGAACTTATTACAAGGGGGTAATTATTATAAGAGAAGTTTCCATGATAGGATCTACATCGTGTCCATGGGCATGAACACAAAGGTTCAAGATTGACTCCCACTTCTTCAATGCATAACCTTCCATTCGCCTCTCGTATTTTGATAATGACATTAGTTGTCGAAAGTTTTACCTGGTGCAATACCAGATAAGTATGTCCCGCGAAATCTTTCGGGTTCACACAGATTAAGGAAGGCATAGGTTCAACCCATCGGGGCATCGTAGAAAGATATACTACAAACTTCAGGAGTAAATAACACAAGCTCAAAAGTAGAGCATGGTTGACAAAGCAGAGGATACAATTTACCAAAGGCATTATGTATCCGAGGAAAAGCTCACAGGCTTATTGAATAAGAAGGATGCTGTCGGATAAAATCCAACAAAGGAACCGATGGTCCACAAGGGATCTGATGTGAGCATCGGTACTCAACCAGAGGAAGAAGAATGCAAGGAGATCTGATTATAGAAACAACTGACTAACTCAAAGTTCAAATGCAAAAGAATTATGATTTCCAAATCAGGGGGTCAGAAGCAACGCTCTGATCAAGGATGGATAAGTTGAGTAGGCTTAGGGGTACAATCGATGGCAATTTGATAGGTCGAGATCCAGCTCACGTTTAAAATGACGTCTGAGCCGAAAGAATGAATTCTACGATATGATTGAGGATTGCGAGCATTCGCAACAAATTGAATCAATGGACTCAAATGATAATGACAAGAGATGCCAATAAGATTACGAGACTTGTGGGATTAACTATAATGCAAGCAAACAAGAATTTCAAGAGCAATAGGCTCCTGAGGATTTTCGGAAGATCGAATAGTATTCTGAAGACTATTGTGGAATACTTGAATCAACTGGGGATGACCGGATACTCGGTAAGTGCGAGAATTATCCGTAGGGGTATTCAGGTGACAAAGAACAGCAAGGCAGTAAGCTCAAAGGATTCTCGGAACAACAGAGAGAATTTCGGGGTATCTTGTAATAACAAGATCAACTGGGAAACATTGTATGAATGGCGAGTATACGTGGTTATCCATAGGAGTTTATCGATGAAAGGGAATTGCAAAAGCGATGAACACAAGTTCTCGGGTTATCAGCGGAGAGTATCTTCAGGGTCTTCACGTGCAGCAGACGATCATCAGTAATAAGGGGCTCTCCGGGTGAAAGTGATAACGAGATCCTAATGTTAGATTTAGTAAAATTCACTTAACCCGAATAGAAGAGAGATCAGAGTCCCAGAGTATAGACAAGGAGTAAAAGATCCTAATACCACCCAATGGCGACGTGGGCCCGTAAGCCACACAGCCATGTTAGTAAAAGTTTTTCAGCGACTAGACTCGACTTCGGCCAAGGAGTTGGAAAGGGGGATTCCTACAGGCAGTCGGCTCTGATACCAACTTGTGACGCCCCCGGTTTGACCGTACAATAATCATGCACGCAAATGTGTACGATCAAGATCAGGGACTCACGGGAAGATATCACAACACAACTCTAAAACATAAATAAGTCATACAAGCATCATAATACAAGCCAGGGGCCTCGAGGGCTCGAATACAAGTGCTCGATCACAGACGAGTCAGTGGAAGCAACAATATCTGAGTACAGACATAAGTTAAACAAGTTTGCCTTAAGAAGGCTAGCACAAACTGGGATACAGATCGAACGAGGCGCGGGCCTCCTGCCTGGGATCCTCCTAACTACTCCTGGTCGTCGTCAACGGGCTGCACGTAGTAGTAGGCACCTCCAGTGTCGTAGGTGTCGTCGTCGACGGTGGCGTCTGGCTCCTGGACTCCAGCATCTGGTTGCGACAACCAGATAGAAAGGAAAGGGGAAAAAGAGGGAGAGAAGCAACCGTGAGTACTCATCCAAAGTACTCGCAAGCAAGGAGCTACACTACATATGCATGGGTATATGTGTAAAGGGGTATATCAGTGGACTGAACTGCAGAATGCCAGAATAAGAGGGGGATAGCTAATCCTGTCGAAGACTACGCTTCTGGCCATCTCCATCTTGCAGCATGTAGAAGAGAGTAGATTGAAGTCCTCCAAGTAGCATCGCATAGCATAATCCTACCCTGCGATCCCCTCCTCGTCGCCCTGTTAGAGAGCGATCACCGGGTTGTATCTGGCACTTGGAAGGGTGTATTTTATTCAGTATCCGGTTCTAGTTGTCATAAGGTCAAGGTACAACTCCGGGTCGTCCTTTTACCGAGGGACACGGCTATTCGAATAGATAAACTTCCCTGCAGGGGTGCACCACATAACCCAACACGCTCGATCCCATTTGGCCGGACACACTTTTCTGGGTCATGCCCGGCCTCGTAAGATCAACACATCGCAACCCCACCTAAGCACAACAGAGAGGTCAGCACGCCGGTCTAACCCTATGCGCGCAGGGGTCTGGGCCCATCGCCCTATGCACACCTGCACGTTGCGTACACGGCCGGAAGCAGACCTAGCCTAGTGGCGTTCCAGTCCAATCCGGCGCGCGCCACTCAGTCGCTGACGTCACGAAGGCTTCGGCTGATACCACGGCGCCGGGATACCCATAACTACTCCCGCGTAGATGGTTAGTGCGTATAGACCAAATGGCCAGACTCAGATCAAATACCAAGAACTCGTTAAGCATGTTATGTCGAAGTAACCGCGGACGCCGTCCAGGGCCAGGCCCACCTCTCACCTAGGCGGTCTCAACCTGCCCTGTCGCTCCGCCACAAAGATCCACTTGCGGGTACTCCTACGAGCCGACCCGACTTTATTTACCACATGTGTCATGTATAGAGTATATAAGTATATACCCGTGATCACCGCCCAAGTGATCACGGCCCGATAGAATAGCACAGCAGACGGACAAGAATGTAGGGCCACTGATGGAAAACTAGCACCCTATACTAAGCATGTAGGATTGCAGGTAAAGGTAGCAACAATAGAAGCAAGGGCAGGCTATGCATCAGTATAGGATTAACGGAAAGCAGTAACATGTTACACTACTCTAATGCAAGCAGTATAGAGATGAATAGGCGATATCTGGTGATCAAGGGGGGGGGGCTTGCCTGGTTGCTCTGGCAAGTAGGAGTCGTCAACTCCGTAGTCGAACTGGGGGTCGCCGGTAGTCTCGGGGTCTACTGGAAAGAAGTAACGGAGGGGGAACACAATAAATAACAGAGCAATCAAAACAACACAAAGCGTAACATGACAATACGCGGTGCTAGGTGTGCCCTAACGCGGTAGTAGGTGATATCGGCAAAGGGGGGAAACATCCGGGAAAGTTTTCCCGAAGTTTGCATTTTTCGGACAGATGAAACGGAGGGGGAAAGTTGCAAGTTTGCTATGCTAGGGACGTCTGGCGGACGAACGGACTGCGTATTCGGATTCGGCTCGTCGTTCTGAGCAACTTTCATGTAGAAAGTATTTTCATCTGAGCTACGGTTTAAAAGATATGATTTTCTAATGATTTACTAATTTCTGTAATTTAATTAATCATTTAATTTAATTCGAAATTGGATTTATGACATCAGCATGATGTCATGCTGACATCAGCAGTCAACAGGGGTTGACTAAGTCAAACTGACATGTGGGTCCAATGGGACCCACCTGTCATTCTCTGTTTAGGTTAATTAGGGTTTATCTAATTAATTACTGTTTAATTAAATTAACTAATTAATTAGATTAATTTAAACATGATTAATTTAGTTAATTAATTAATTAATTAAATTTATTTTTATTATTTGCTTTATTTATATTATTATTTATTATTATTATTATTATTATTATTTATTATTTATTTCTTTTTTTTTAATTTCTTTTTTTAACACGTTCTCTGGGCGTGGGCCCCGTTTGCCATTGGCCCAGAGGGGCCAAACGGGCGCTGGGCGGCTACGGGCGCAGGGGCTCGCGGTAGCCCGACCCGGCGGAGGCCGCACAGGCATGGCTGGGCGCCGGCGTGGCGCGGGTTAACGGGGGGGGGGGGGGGGGAGGGGGTGGAGCGGAGCAGAGCCACGGGGCTCGCGGGCGCGAGCGCCGGCGGCCAGGGGCCGCGCGGCAGCAGTAGGGCGCTGCGCTGGCAGGGGAACAGGGCGGCGGAGGCGCGGTCAGCCGTCGTTGTCGCGGGGCAGGGGCGGCCGTCGGCTAGCAGTGGTGGGGCACGATTGGGGATGCGCACAGGGGTGCGACGAGGCCGGACGTCAGCGCGGGGAGCAGAGGGGGGTGAAAGGCAGACGCGAGGGGCGCTTAGGCGAGCGCTTGCCCGCAGGAGGTGCGGCGGGGCGAGGTCACCGGGCACCACGGCGGAGGGAGAGCGGCGGCAGGGGACGGCCAAGGCGCGGCCATGGCAGGAGCGCACGGGAGACATCGGGGCATGGCCCGGGACGAGCAGGGGGAGGTAGGTGCGTGAACCGGGCGCAGGGAGTGAGGCGACGGTGCGGGGCGAGGCCACGGTCAGCGTGGGCCTCAATGTCCAGAACAGGGGAGGCGCGCGGGGCGGTGGTGGCCGCGAGCGGGCGCCGGAGCACGTGCGCGACAGAGAGGAGGGGAAGGCGGGGAGGTGTTCCTCACCCCCGTTGTAGAGGTGCGGGCGGAGTGGCTCGAAGAGGAGGACGAGGAGGCGACGATGACGGTGGGTGGCTCCGGCGAAGCAGTGCGGGACGAGGCAGCGACAGGGCGGCGCCGGCGACGCCGTCAGGTGAACGAGGACGAGGGCGGGGACGGCGAGGGGGGGCCCCGGCGTAGTGGCCGCGGGGATCGACGGCGGCGTCGGGTCGAAGGGATCGGGGGGTTTGCCCCGATCCAGATCGGGCAGAGGAGGGAGAGAGAGGAGTGCGAGGGGGAAAATGGGGATCGGGCTAGGGTTCCGGGGGGGAATATGGAGAGGGAGTGGGCCGGCCAGTTGGTTGGGCCAGGCCTGCTGGGCCGGAGCCCGGGGTTCTTTTTTTTGTTAGTTATTTTTCTGTTTTGTTTCTTTTCTTTTTATTTATCTTTCTTTTTACTGTTTTACTTTTAGTTTTCTTTTATTTTAGTTTTATAAAAATTATCACTAGCACTTAAATTAATACTTTTAAATATACTATTGCCACATTAATCCTCAACCCAAATTAAAATAGTTTAATATTTTATAAAATTCAAAAGACATTTATTTTAACATTTAAACCTTTATTTTAATTATTTTGAACACTTAAACATTTTATTAAATTTAGATTTCTCCACCATTATTATCTATGCAATATTTGGTTCACTCCGAACAATTTAGTTTTAATATTTGAAAACTTTTATTGTTTGCCTATATTTTAAATTTTAACTTGAATCGTTTTTGAACTAACTCGAGTTTATCAACAGTAACCGAGGTGACGTGGCACCATTAGCAGAGGTTTACTGTAGCTTGATTATCCGGGCGTCACACCGAGCATATTGCCTGTTTCTTCCAGGAACATCAGAATTGGTGTCCTCCCTTCTTGGCAGCTCCTACTAACATAACAACAATGTTGATTGTGATTGCCAAGCCATAAGAAGAACAAGTGGTGACCTGATGTTGAACAGTCTGAGAATAATGGAAAACCTGTCTCACAACCAACACAACTGCACATCGGTCTAGCTCTGTTTCCCGCTCCGGTTGTACTGCACGTGTGAGCGGTCGTACCGCTCAGTCCTTGGGCGGTACTACCCGCCTTTGTACTGCTTCGTCTACAGCCCGGATGAAACTATAAAATGGACGTGTCAACGCTCAAACACAACAAAGAAAACATATTATTCTCTGTCCATCCCACAAATAACATAATTTTGCAGCCCGAAGACCCTGGCATCATGTAGCCAAGACCGGAAAGTTTTGGTTTTCTTGCATAAAAGGCCAAAATGTTGACAAGTCGTGCAGATTTTCACTAGCAATTTTCACAACATGACGCGTCTATTCATTTCAAATTTCATTCATGCACTCCCGAGTCAGTCAATACACTAGATCAAACATTCCATATCATCATCCTACCAAAAAAACGGATCTGGATATAAATATACCTGCAGTTCTTCTGCCAAAAGATGCAGGCACCATTTTACAGGGTCTTTTCTCACTTGGTAAAGGTAAATCATTAGGTCTTTAAGCCCCTCAAATCTTGTACATTGTCCTGTGAACACCCCTATATTTTGTTTATTTATTTATGTATTTGGTACTCTTCTACCATATTATATTTATAGCTAATAGGCTCTTTCAAATTTCTCAGTGTCAGTGCAGTTATACTCTCCAGATCGACCCCTAGTTGATACGGCTGAGGTGTTTCTATGACTTATGGCTGTTGGTACCATTCTTGGCGCATCATACTGGTCAGCATGGAGTGCTCGAGAAGCACTTATTGAACAAGAGAAACTTCTAAAGGTTTCAGTCGATGCTTTATACGATCAGTTATTTTGGATTTTCGGAAAGAAAAACTAACAGGCACATTATTTGTATAGGATGGCCATGAAAGTTCAGTTAACATTGATGCCGAAGGTTCTACTGGTATGGTAGATATCACCATGACATCGGCAATGCTGTTTATTGTGGTTGCATCACTGTTTTTGGTAATGCTTTACAAATTGATGTCTCACTGGTTTGTGGAGCTCCTGGTGGTTATATTTTGCATTGGTGGTGTAGAGGTGCGTATGATGAAATCCTTTTTAAAATTATACTTATTTCAACTTTGCCACTGCTTTTTTGGCGAGGTCACTGCTTTAAATTTTGATTTGTAGTACTGTTTGCTTAGTTACTAAAACAGAATAGTACTTATATAGTATTCCACATTAAAACTAGATGACACAAATCATGAATCAATGCAATTTGGAGAATGGTTAAATTAGGCCCTTAAACGTTAAGCCTTCTTTAAACAAAGGTGTCATTCGTTTCCCTACAGAGCATTGAATTTCTTCCTTTTTAATCTGTACCTTTTGATTCGAACACTAAAGATATTATCCAAAAATGAACAAATAGCTTGTGGCTGCTGCTGAATGACCAACATCACACTTATCTACTACAGCTGCAGAGTGAACCGATCTTGATTTCGTTGATTGATATCTTATTTTGCTATATTTCGTTGCCAATTTCTTGAGCTGATGACACATTATGCTCTCCTTTTTTATCCAGGGTTTGCAAACATGTTTGGTGGCTTTATTGTCAAGGTAAATTTATTGCTCGACGAGATACATTCATATTTTCTGGGTATATGCACAGTGTACATATGTTTCAGTTTTCCTTTTAATTTGTGGTTTCGCAGTCATATAGCTTAAAGAAAAGGGTAAATGTGTACTGACCTGAAAACTGTGGTATCTTTCAGATGGTTCAAACCTGCCGCAAAATCATTTGTAGAAGTGCCATTTTTTGGAGCTGTTTCATACCTTACATTGGCAGTTTGTCCATTTTGCATCGTCTTTGCTGTTTTATGGGCTGTTTATCGCCGGATGCCCTATGCATGGATTGGGTAAGATGTTCTTGTAAGTGCAGTTTTTTTTTTACACCCTCCATTGGGATTATTCTCTGTTGATTAACATCATGCTTTCTGCGTTCAAGGTATCGCACTGATTGTTACTGTGATCCAGATTGTGAGGATACCTAACCTTAAGGTAATTGTTTCTGCTCCTTTGCTCGTGCTTCCCATGCAGTGAAGTACCCTGATGCCAATTATTTATTTGCTAATAATTGGTCAGGTGGAGTCTGTTCTTCTGGGCTGCTCCTTCCTCTATGACATCTTCTGGGTTTTCATATCCAAGATGTTGTTTCATGAGAGCGTGATGATTGTGGTATGTACAAATGACTATTGTGATATTATGTTTTTTTTTGCTCTGCAGACATGCTAGTTATGCTTGTGATCTGCCTGCAGGTTGCACGTGGTGATAATACTGACGAAGATGGTGTACCCATGCTGTTAAAGATCCCACGCATGTTTGATCCATGGGGTGGATACAGCATCATAGGCTTTGGTGATATCCTTCTTCCAGGACTGCTGGTTGCTTTTGCGCTAAGGTTAGTGCGCTAAATTGGGGTTCCTGGCTTGTCATTTGTAAATTCTAATATATATTTTGGAAGGGTGGATTTCATAATTAGAAGCTGCAGAACAACTGTCATCATGCATATTATCGCATTCCATCTGCTGGATAATTAGCTGTGTTACTGCATGCCAATTGCCTTGAACTTACATTATGCTTGCAAGTAGTTGAGCTCTCTCCACTTAGTATTTACATTTCCCTATCTTTAGGTACGATTGGGCTGCCAGGAAGACCTTACAATCTGGTTACTTTCTGTGGTCAATGGTTGCGTATGGCTCTGGTAAGACATCGCCCGCATCCATATCAGCTTTGCATTTCTGTACTTTTGTAAGCACAGTTTGTGGGCTTTCTTAATTAGCATGTCCTATCTTATAAGGAATCATGTGATACAAACAACTTTCAAACAAAAGCATCTCAAGGCGATTCAGATCTCATGGTTACTTTTCAATGTTTTTCTTGCTACGGATGTCTCTTTTCATTGAATAAATGAAGTAAAGCCCCCTTTCTGAAGCTTTTCGGAAGACATGAATATTGTCGATATCCTATATGTTCATACAGACAGTTCTAATTGATATTTTCACCTGAGGTGCTGACATAGTGTATGTTTGCCTTCTTTATTTAGGTCTTCTGATCACCTACATTGCCTTGAATCTCATGGATGGCCACGGGCAACCGGCTCTTCTTTACATCGTGCCCTTCATGCTTGGTAAGGAGACCACACCTTTGTGGCCGCCGATAAATTTCATATCGTCGGATTCTCGAGCCTGTGCCTTGAACAAAACCACCGTGTCTACTGCAGGAACTTTCATATCACTCGGTAAAAAGCAGGGCAAGCTCAGGAACCTGTGGATGAAAGGACAGCGTCCGAGAGTCTGCATGCACTCGCATCATCCTCTGAAGGGCTCTGCGGACTCCGCCTCTCATGTAATCTCATCATAGGTAGCGGCTCGCCGTATGCCGTAGCGCAATGGTTCCTTGCCTGGAGGCGGAAGCGCGGCTCCGCGGATCTGTTGTGCGTGACCCTGTTCCGTGGGTGTAGTGGTGTCTAATATGGATCTGTTGTCATTAGAACCAATCCCATTAGTTGTATATAGATAGAGCCTTGTGGTTTGCTTGCCTTGTTGTGGCTGCATCTACCTGTGTACTTGGAGAGTAGTACCTCCTTTCCGGTTTGTTTGTAAGGCCTGTGCGTATCCTTAGATCGACAATTTGACCGACATAATGAAAGTTATATGTTATGAAAAAAATTATCATTAAAACTCCAAATGCTATATTTTCCTGATGGTATAAATTTTGCGATATACAGTTCATATTAATTGGTAAAAATGATGATGTATGGGACGGAGTGTTGCCTCCCATCGAAAGATTTATATCTACTCTTCTCGCCCCCCAAGTCTGGTCTATTCTCGTTTATTAAAAAGTTCACTAACATCCATGGCATCAAATATAATTTATGATAAATCTAATGAAACTAATGTAGTGTTAGAGATGTTGGTTTCATATAGATTTGATCAAACCTAAAGAAGTTTGACTTAGCACAGGCCTCTAACTTTTAAGTATTTTTGGAATGGAGTGAGTACAAGCTGTTGATATCTTTTCGTACAAACTTAGTCAAAGTTGACAAAGTTTGACTTTGACCAAATTTTATATGCAGACTAAAAAGAAACGAAGGGAGTACAAGCTAACCGTCTAGAATAATCTAGATTTTTATATTTGCATATATCTAATCGTTAAACTAAAAACAGTTCTCCGGATATTTCATATACCAGACACTGTTGAGATTCCTACCAAGATATCTAAGGATAAACATACAAACATATAAATCATTGAAGGAACTAACTTAAATTAATCTTGGAAGGCATGCGATGTTGTTTTAATAGTTATCTAAAATAAGAGGGTTTTTTGCGTTAAATATTTTAAAAATATAGCACACTAAAATGTAAAATAAACAATTTTTCAAAACCCTATGTGATTTACTACAATATATTTAGCTATGATTGTGGTTTAACCGAAATTATACAAAAGTTACAAAAATTAGTATAAATAATGATATTTATTTTTATTCAGGACCCACGTTCCAATTATTTGTTAGACACTACGAAAGTTCCTCATTATGGCTTGTACTAGCTAGGAGCAGCGGCAACAGCTTGAGGAGCTCCTGTTCCGCTCAATTAGTAGCTTTTCTTAACCAGGTTAAATGGTCCGACGCTTAGGGTTTCGGAGGTGTATCTGCATCGTGTATATATGTGTTTAGAGTGCTTGCCCCAGAGAACTGACCGGCTCATTAAGTTGTCTCTATGGGCTTTCTTTTTTAGGATCTCTGTGGACTCCAGAGAACCACGGTGGAAGTGCCAGCTTCGCTGTCAACACCAGCTTCGCTGTCAGCACCAACTTCGACGTGTCCATGAGGAATCCACCAAGGCAAAATGATTATGCACCACACCAAGTTTCAGGTAAACACATGACAGTAAACAACAATGAAGGAATGAAGGAAGGATTTGAGGAGCTGGGATGTCGGTGCACTGTGCTCACCAATGTGATTCTCGGGCTGACGGAAGCAGTAGGAAATTGTAGGATCTGAAAGAAACAGAGAAAAGAGGAGCACGCATGTTAGTGTGTGCGGCTTGTATCAGTGGGAGGAGACACTGACGACCTGATGCTTACCCAAGGCGGTGGCATAGAGGAGGCGCCAAGAGCGGTGGAACGGGCGGGCAACGTGGAGGATCCTGATCATCTTGGGATCGTCGGTGTGGAGATAGAGGTCGCGGAGGAAGGCGTAGCGCCAGAGATGGAGTCGTCGGAGAGGAGGCGACGCAACTAACTTTCTATATGAAATTTTCTATTTTTTGTTTCTCTCACATAAAATATGTCTTGAAGTTCAAATCTTTGCAGTGTGGCAAAGCTTTCTATCTATCTATGATAAATCTTTCAATTTTTTTTGCCAAACGTAAATATAGAAAATATGAATTTTTAGATTACAAAATCATTTTTTGTATATTTATGTTTGACAAAAAATTCTGAAAGATCGATCCTAGATTATAGATAGAAAGCTTTGCCACGCTGCAAAGGTTTGGACTTTAAGACATGTTTTATGTGAGAGAAACAAAAAAGAGAAATCTATTTGCACGAATCGCGATGCGGGGAATGGATGGCTAGATAGAGAGGGCCTGGGTGCAGGTGTTCTATTATATAATTTCGCAGGGCAAGCTAACTATGCATGTTAGGACGAAAGCCCGGAAGTCTCGATGGCTTCCGAATTTGGTGTAGCACGAAATGTATAACTTGTCCCTCTACAAATTTAGCTCAATTCTCTGTCTGTTCGCTGGTGCATGCCAAGGTTGTACTACTCACCAAGCAAAAAAGACCAAATATCTTTCAAATTTTGAATTTTAAACACTCAAGCCGTAGTTAAATAATATATGTTCGAAATTATCTGTTCGGTAACCTTGAATAGATACATGACTCTTCAATGCAGTGATTCTTTTTCAGAATCATGTCTGAAGAGCCGTTGATACATTATCTGTTCCGGAGGCGAAAAGACATGGTGTGGAGGACGAGGACGTACGTACGCGCGGCATCCGCGACGAAGCTGGACGACACCATCATTGATCCCACAACCAAATTCCGCAAAGCTACGATCGATCATCTTGGCATCAATTCCATCCACCCTTTAACCTCTCAGGCCACATATCACATTAATCTCCTTTCTGTCTCTCACACCCGTCCTCGTTATCATGCTAAGCATAAGCATAAGCAGAACTCCAAATGCTATATTTTCCTGATGGTATAAATTTTGCGATATACAGTTCATATTAATTGGTAAAAATGATGATGCATGGGACGGAATGTTGCCTCCCATCGAAAGATTTATATCTACTCTTCTCGCCCCCCCAAGTCTGGTCGGTCAAACCTAAAGAAGTTTGACTTAGCACAGGCCTCTAACTTTTAAGTATTTTTGGAATGGAGTGAGTATATGTGTACCGATTTCTGTAAATATCCCCGCAAAGAGATACATGTATTTCAATGTGTTGCATAGAAAAGATAAAATACGACCAACGGGCTCGCTTGATGCAATCACGGTGGTATCAACGGACACCACCATGAACATTTTTTAAAACTTAATGAACAATTTTTTTTGAATTTGCCCCTTTTTCAGTTTCATGACCATTTTTATGAATACACGAATATTTTTTTAGAAAACCCCCTGACACTGATTTTAACATGTTATATATGAAATTTAATTAGAAAAATGTGTAGAACCTGAATATGATATTATTTTACCTTTTAAATATTTTCAAAATATTATTTTGGGTGCAAACTTAATCCATAGCACATGGTCCGTTTTTCTTTTATATCGGCAGCGATCCGAATTGCAAATAAATATCCACTAAAACCAGATTTAGACGAAGGAAAACATGAATAACCACGCATGCACACCTCTGAGAAACCTCGCAGGGGAAAAACACCAGTTTTCTAGATCGTCCACCCTTGCCTGCATGCAGCTGCGCCTATTGATATGATTGGGAGTTTTAGTTGCAGCTGTCTTGATGGATACTATTATTCATTAGGAGCTTATCCACCGCCAGCCGCATCGTCCTTTCAAGTCGTCCGGATGCTTGGTGAGTCTCATCTTATCTTTAGTTTAGATTTAGGTGATATATAATTGGTTATGATGTCCTGATTTAGGTTCCACGTTGTGATTTACATGTTAGAACATCATGGGAAATGAGTATGACGTGCTAAGTTGGTCTCTTCAATCGTTATGTTCTTTTAGTTTTATTCATACATGTGAATATCCAATCTCACACTTGGCCTCACTGCCACTTAGCCCTTTGCTTTTATTTTCCAGTGGTTGTCTAACCTTTGCAAATGATGAGAGGAAGACGAGCAGAATGATGCAATATTGAAATCGCATCCCTATTTTCAATTTATTGGCCTATAGGCATGACTCACTTTTTCCTGGTCTATTTGACGATATGTTCGCAGGCGATTCAGATTTATTCAATTATTTTTCATGAATCTAATTTTAGTTTAGGATAGAATATGTTCTAATCCTGCTTTTTCTGATCAAATGGCAGGAGCATTGCCAATGCATGCACTTATTGGACGTAGACTGTCATATTGATTCCCATTGGTGTATACATTACAATGTCATGTTTCATCCTATATCAAATATACTTCTTTATAGCAAAGTCGTGGATTTCATGTCACACACACACACACCTCTCCCTCATGTAAGTTGTACTGAACACAAATTTTGTATCAATGGGACTGAACCTCATGTCTAAGATTTTGTTTGTTCATGTTTCCAGTGGATATCCAGGGTTCTGCTACTGCACTTCTACGTACATCAATTGTTGGATCCAATTTGATTCATGGGGCTAAAGGTCACTATTGTTATCTTCTGTTGATATATGTTCCCCATGGTCAACTGTTGATCGTTTCGTTTCCCTTTTGTGATGAAAAATGAACCAACAAGGGAAGCACATGTTTTTTGTTTATCTTGAATGTTGATTGACAGATGAAAAATGTACTGCATTCAGATTGCCAATAGTTTGATTCTGCCAGCTAATTTCACTAATGTTGTTGAGCTGTTTCCAAGCAACGCCATCAAAAAAACGTTAGTCTTTCTGGATTTCAATTATGCCTTTGGGATTTTTGCTCGACTTTCCATTTATTTGGGCCCAATCAAGGAAGTTCATGTAATTTCATGGCTGAATTTCTTTGCCCACTCGCCCGGGACATCGGTCCTTAGCATGAACTTGTGGCTTTTATATTAAGGATTATAGCTGGTGCATTTCAGATCTGTACATATGTTTCGTGCAAGGAATCTATGCCACTAATGTTTTTTTTTCATTGTGACTACACGTGAATTCTTATAAGACAATCTTTCTGACCCATGGCAGCAAGATTTTGGCCTTCAACTCTTTTGAAGGAAGAGTGCTACTGACCACTACCGGAACAGGGGCCGGTGCCGTCGGCCTACTCCTGGATATGCCGATAGCCGAAAAAAGGCCGTCGGCGTAGCGTGGCCGTCGGGCTATCCAGAGCTATGCCGATGGCCACCGTCGGCTTAGCCCCAGCCTATGCCTACAGCAGCCGTCGGCATACATAAGCCGTCGGCATAGATGCGGGCCCGGCGGTCCCGCTTGTGACGGGCGGCTAACGACGTCCGATCTATGCCGATGGCTTGGACGGGCGGCCGTCGGCACATATGCGCGTGCCACGTCATCGATCCGAGGCGCACCGACCACCACCTGTGCCGACGGCTGCCGTCGGCATAGATGCCATGTCATCGATCGGGGACGCGCCGTCCATCTGCCCCTGGCGGCATAGTTTTTTTTGCATTTATTATAGATTTTTTGTTCTTTTACGTATTATTATTTAATTTACTTACATGTAGCATGTGTTAATATAAGCAAAAATACCTAACTTTTTGCATCTATACGGAGGGGTGTGACCCCCCTCATGGACGGCGCCGCCGGTGGCGGCCAACACCTAGAGGGGGGAAACAACTGCATCGGGTCTATACGGAGGGGAAGTTGCTCCCAAGTGTTTATATGGGATGACCTACCACAACCGTGTGGTGTGGTGGCATGTCTGAAGAGGCGGCACGTGTCTCCGGGGTGTGGCCCCCCTCACGGACGGCACCGCCGCCGGCACCTCGAGGGGGGAAACGGACGCGTCGGGTCTATACGGAGGGGATGTTGTTGTGGGTTTGGCCTAGATGTTGCTCCCAGGTGTCCGTCTGGGCTGACCTAACACAACCGGGTGGAGAGGTCCACTGGTCAAAGCCCGTCTGTGGGAAGTCAAAGGGCTAGATCTCGTGGTCAACCGCTCCAGGGTTAGGTGGGACGGGGGCCCTAGGGGGTAGCAATGCCACCGGAGCGTCGCACCGGCCCCTCATACATGCGGGGTGGTGTTGTGGCATGTCTGAAGAGGAGGCACGCGTCTCCGGGGTGTGGCCCCCCTCAAGGACAGCACCGCCGCCGGCACCTGGAGGGGGGAAACGGACGCGTAGGGTCTACACGGAGGGGATGTACCTGTGGGTTTGGCCCGGATGTTGCTCCCAGGTGTCCCTCTGGGCTGACCTAACACAACCGAGTGGAGAGGTCCACTGGTCAAAGCCCGTCCGTGGGAAGTCAAAGGGCTAGATCTCGTGGTCAACCGCTCCAGGGTTAGGCGGGACGGGGGCCCTGGGGGGGGGGGGGGGTAGCAATGCCACCGGAGCATCGTACTAGGCCCTCATACATGCCGGGTGGTGTGGTGGCATGTCTGAAAAGGCGGCACACATCTCCGGGGTGTGGCCCCCCTCACGGACGGCGATGACACATTTGTAGACGTTCTACGGTACCGGTACAACGTGAATATTATTAAATACTCGGAGCACGATAAAATCATGAGTTTTTTACACGACGTGCACATGTTCTATAGGAATGACGGTAATTTTTCATAATTTTTTGTGATGGAGAAGTATCCGAACACTTCCCTCTACGCGGATTGCCCTTCGCATGTCTACGACTTTGGCCGGTGGCCTCCGGGGGCTAGCATGCCGCCAATCTTGCGTACGTGGCCTCTCACAAGTCTGAAAGTGTTGTGGTGGCTGCAAACGCCCGTCACGCGTCTCTGGGGTGTGGCCCCCCTCACGGACGGCGCCACCGCCGGCACCTGGAGGGGGGAAACGGACGCGTTGGGTCTACACGGAGGGGATGTTGCTCTGGGTTTGGCCCGGATGTTGCTCCCAGGTGTCCCTCTGGGCTGACCTAACACAACCGGGTGGAGAGGTCCACTGGTCAAAGCCTGTCCGTGGGAAGTCAAAGGGCTAGATCTCGTGGTCAACTGCTCCAGGGTTAGGCGGGACGGGGGCCCTGGGGGGTAGCAATGCCGCCGGAGCGTCGCACCGGCCCCTCATACATGCGGGATGGTGTTGTGGCATGTCTGAAGAGGCGGCACGCGTCTCCGGGGTGTGGTCCCCCTCACGGACGGCGCCGCCGCCGACACCTTGAGGGGGGAAACGGACGCGTCGGGTCTACACGGAGGGGATGTAGTTGTGGGTTTGGCCCAGATGTTGCTCCCAGGTGTCCCTCTGGGTTGACCTAACACAACCGGGTGGAGAGGTCCACTGGTGAAAGCCCGTCCGTCGGAAGTCAAAGTGCTAGATCTCGTGGTCAACCGCTCCAGGGTTAGGCCGGATGGGGGCCCGGGGGGGGGGGGGGGGTAGCAATGCCACCGGAGCGTCGTACCGGGCCCTCATACATGCCGGGTGGTGTGCTGGAATGTCTTAAGAGGCGGCACACGTCTCAGGGGTGTGCCCCCCCTCACGGACGGCACCGCCGCCAGCACCTCACTAGTAGAAAACAGGGCTTTGGTTGGGGGCATGGCCAACCCATTAGTCCCGGTTCGGCCACGAACCGGGACCCATGGGGGGCATACGTCCCGGTTCGTGCGCCCACGCGGCCGGCCGGGCCTCGGGAGGCATTTGTCCGAGTTCGTGTGGACCCATTTGTCGCAGTTCTAGGCACGAACCGGGACCAAAGGCCCTCGCTCCTGGCCCACAGCCATTGGTCCCTGTTCGTGCCTAGAACCGGGACAGAAGGTGGGCCTTTAGTCCTGGTTTCATCCACGAACCAGGACCAATGAGTTGCCTATATATACCCCATCGCCGCAGCAGAGCACTCCACAGTGCTCTGTTTTTTCTGGCCGGCAAGGGGAGAGCTTTGTGGTGCTCTAGCTCACCTCCTATGCACATGAGGTGTTCGATGAAATGCCCGAGCCACACTAGTTAAGCTTTCTCCTCTCGAAGCTCGACCTCCAAGCTCCATTTTCCCCGAGATTTGTCTAGGTTTAGCGGTCCGTCACGTCCCGTCCCCGTCTTCACCGTCGTCGATCGCCCGCGCCGATCTCGTCGCCGGCACCACCGTGGTGAGCCTCTTGTTCTTATCTTCTTTCTGAAAGAAAAGAATTCTTACTTTAGATAGATACTTGTCTAATTTTCTTACTTTTATTATTGCTTGTTATTATATAGTGCGATGGTTTTGGTATCCGCTCCCGTCGGCCCTCGTCCTGTCTATGATTCGGATGTGGTATATATTATCTTTTTATAACTATTTGATTCATTTATTGTTTATGACAAATATACCGACCAACGTGACATAGATTTTATTTATCTAGGAGGTGGTTGAACCGGAAATTCTAACTGACCCTATTGTCGAGAGGTTAAATTTAGTTGAAGAAGAAAACAATTACTTGAAGGAAAAAAATTGAGGAGGAGAAGATGATATTGGAGTTGCATGTTGCGGATGTCGTGGATGATCACAAGATCAAGATGGACGCAATGCGTTTGAAGATTAGAAAGATTAGAAAATATGCCATTCATACCGAGGCTTGGTATCATTATGCTGTTGGATCAATTGTTACCTTGGTTGCGATTATGATCGCATTTGTTGTTGTATTGAATTTTTTACATAGTTTCAATGTATGGTTTAGTTAGATGCTCTGGAGAGCTATATGTTGTTCAATGAGAACTATGTATGTACTTTGGTTTTAATGTGATGATGAACTTCTATTAATTTGGTCACTTATCTATCCATGATGTTCTGTAATGGTTTTTGACACACTTAATTATATATAGTGCACGTAGATGAACCGGCAATGGATGTATGGTGACAGACACACCTCCGAGTACGTTAAGGGCGTGCATAATTTTCTCGAAGTGGCTGAGGCAAACAAGAAGAATGGTTTTATGTGCTGTCCATGCCCTGGATGTGGGAATACGAAGTCTTACTCTGACCGAAAAATCCTTCACACCCACCTGCTTTATAAGGGTTTCATGCCACACTATAATGTTTGGACCAAGCACGGAGAAATAGGGGTTATGATGGAAGACAGCGAAGAAGAAGAGGACGATGAAAACTATGTGCTCCCGGAATACGGTGATGCTGCAACGGGGGAAGCTGCTGAAGATCAAGAGGAACCGGACGTTATTGTGCCCGATGATGATCT
Source organism: Triticum aestivum (assembly GCF_018294505.1). Lineage (NCBI taxonomy): Eukaryota > Viridiplantae > Streptophyta > Magnoliopsida > Poales > Poaceae > Triticum > Triticum aestivum. The sequence continues at coordinate 5,093,750 of NC_057805.1, forward strand.
CCGCCGGGTCATTGTTGATGCAAGGAGTCAGTGCGAAAGTGAAAAGGAGAAGCTGAAGTTCGATCGTATGTTAGAGGATCACAAAAAAGGGTTGTAACCCAATTGCGAAGATGGCAACACAAAGCTCGGTACCGTACTGGAATTGCTGCAGTGGAAGGCAGAGAATGTTTTGCCTGACAAAGGTTTTGAGAAGCTACTGAAAAAATTGAAGAAGAAGCTTCCAAAGGATAACGAATTGCCCGATAGTACGTACGCAGCAAAGAAGGTCGTATGCCCTCTAGGATTGGAGGTGCAGAAGATACATGCATGCCCTAATGACTGCATCCTCTACCGCGGTGCGTACGAGGATTTGAACGCATGCCCGGTATGCGGTGCATTGCGGTATAAGATCAGACGAGATGACCCTGGTGATGTTGACGGTGATCCCCCCAGGAAGAGGGTTCCTGCGAAGGTGATGTGGTATGCTCCTATAATACCACAGTTGAAACGTCTGTTCAGAAACGAAGAGCATGCCATGTTGATGCGATGGCACAAAGAGGACCGTAAGAAAGACGGGAAGTTGAGAGCACCCGCTGACGGGTCGCTGTGGAGAAAAATCGAGAGAAAGTACCGGGCTGAGTTTGCAGGTGACCCAAGGAATGTATGGTTTGGTTTAAGCGCGGATGGCATTAATCCTTTCGAGGAGCAGAGCAGCAATCACAGCACCTGGCCCATGACTCTATGTATGTATAACCTTCCTCCTTGGATGTGCATGAAGCGGAAGTTCATTATGATGCCAGTTCTCATCCAAGGCCCTAAGCAACCCGGCAACGACATTGATGTGTACCTAAGACCATTAGTTGAAGAATTTTTACAGCTGTGGATTGGAAAAGGTGTACGTGTGTGGGATGAACACAAACAGGAGGAATTTGACCTGCATGCATTGCTGTTTGTAACCATCAACGATTGGCCCACTCTCAGTAACCTTTCAGGACAGACAAACAAGGGATACCACACACGCACTATTTAGCTGACACCGGAAGTATATACCTGGACAAATGCAGGAAGAATGTGTACTTGGGCCATCATTGATTTCTTCCGACCAACCATCAATGTCGAAAGAAAGGCAAGCATTTCAAAGGCGAGGCAGATCATCGGACGAAGCCCGCCATGCGTACCGGTGATCACGTACTTGCTATGGTCAATGATTTACACGTAATCTTTGGAAAGGGTCCCGGCGGACTATCTGTTCCGAATGACGCTGAGGGACGCGCACCCATGTGGAAGAAGAAATCTATATTTTGGGACCTGCCCTACTGGAAAGACCTAGAGGTCCGCTCTTCAATCGACGTAATGCACGTGACGAAGAACCTTTGCGTGAACCTGGTAGGCTTCTTGGGCGTGTATGGGAAGACAAAAGATACACCGGAGGCACGGGAGGACCTGCAACGTTTGCATGAAAAAGACGGCATGCCTCCAAAGCAGTATGAAGGTCCTGCCAGCTACGCTCTTACCAAAGAAGAGAAGGAAATCTTCTTTGAATGCCTGCTCAGTATGAAGGTCCCGTCTGGCTTTTCGTCGAATATAAAGGGAATAATAAGGGCCAGTTCTTTTGGGCGGCTTAAAAAATAAGCCACCTTTCCCAGCTTAAAAAATAAGCCGCTCCCAAAATTAGTTGAGACTTCTAAATTAGTTATTTCATAACTAGTTTAGAAGCCCGAATGAATAAGAGAGGCGGCTTATGGGAAAAGGTGAGGAGGAGGCGACTTATTTTTTAAGCTGCCAAAAGAACTGGCCCTAAATATGCCAGAGAAAAAGTTCCAGAACCTGAAGTCTCATGACTGCCACGTGATTATGACGCAACTGCTTCCGGTTGTATTGAGGGGGCTTCTACCGAAAAACGTCCGATTAGCCATTGTGAAGCTATATGCATTCCTCAATACAATCTCTCAGAAGGTGATCGATCCAGAAATCATACCAAGGCTAAGGAGTGATTTGGTGCGATGTCTTGTCAGTTTCGAGCTGGTGTTCCCACCATCCTTCTTCAATATCATGACGCACGTCCTAGTTCATCTAGTCGACGAGATTGTCATTCTGGGCCCCGTATTTCTATACAATATGTTCCCCTTTGAGAGGTTCATGGGAGTCCTAAAGAAATATGTCCGTAACCGCGCTAGGCCAGAAGGAAGCATCTCCATGGGCCATCAAACAGAGGATGTCATTAGATTTTGTGTTGACTTCATTCCTGGCCTTAATAAGATTGGTCTCCCAAAATCGCGGTATGAGGGGAGACTGACTGGAAAAGGCACGCTTGGAGGGGACTCAATAATATGCAGGGACGGGCATTCTTGGTCTCAAGCACACTACACAGTTCTACAGAACTCTACCTTGGTGACCCCGTATGTCGATGAACACAAGAACAATTTGCGCTCCAAACACCCGAAGCAGTGTGACGACTGGATTACATGTGAACACATCAGGACTTTCGACAGTTGGTTGGAAACACGTCTCAGAGGTGACAGCACTGTTTGTGATGAGCTATACTCGTTGTCCAGGGGACCATCTTCGACTGTATTGACTTACAAAGGCTACGAGATAAATGGGAATAAATTTTACACGATCGCCCAAGATCAAAAGAGCACCAACCAAAACAGCGGTGTCCGCTTTGATGCAGTAACCAAGAGGGGAAAGGACACATATTATGGTTACATAGTGGACATATGGGAACTTAACCACGTACATGATTTTAAGGTCCCTTTGTTTAAGTGCAAATGGGTCAATCTGTCAGGAGGCGGGGTACAGGTAGACCCACAGTACGGAATGACAACAGTGGATCTGAACAATCTTGGGTACACAGACGAACTGTTCGTCCTAGCCAATGATGTGGCGCAGGTTTTCTATGTGAAGGACATGTCTACCAAACTGAGAAAAAGAAAAGATAAGGAAGCGAACACATCATACGATGAGCCAAAGCGCCACATAGTTCTTTCAGGAAAACGAGATCGTGGGAGTGGAGGGCAAGACAGACATGTCCGAAGATTATGAAAAGTTTCATGAAATTCCTCCCTTCAAAGTCAAGGCTGACCCAAGCACCCTGTTAAACGATGAAGATTATCCATGGTTATGGCGCAATAAGCAAATGACAGAAGCGATGAAAAAGTGAAGACTTTCTCTCCACGACTATTATGATGATGCCTTCGATCTAGAATATCCATGTAACAGACGAGTTTCCGTATGAAACCCTGATACTTGAATGAGATTGTCCGTTTTGTACACGAAGTGCATCCAGTTTTTGCTGTAACCCTCTCAACTTTTTAGCACATGCTATTTGGGTGAAATGATGATACCATGCCAACTTTCAACCTTTTTGGAGTTCATTTGTAGTGCTTTTCAATTTCAGGGTCATTTAGCTCAAAGAATGAACTAATTAAAAAAGAAATGAACTAATAGCAAAAAAATGAACTAATAGCTAAATGAATCAATTAAAATATTATGTTATGATCAACTAAAACAAAACTATAATATTCTTCAATAGCAAAAAGAAAATCAACAATTTTTTTATAAAATTCTAATAGCAAAAGGAATCAACTAAAAAGCTTTTATAAACCTCTAGTATTTTTTAAACTAAAATTATATAAAACCTATGCAACTAAAATTATCAAAGTATTTTCTGTTCAAACCATGAAAAGCAAAAATAATTATCATAAATAATTTTTTGTTAGAAACTTTAATAGCAAAAGGAATTTTCATAAAGAATTTTTTGATAGAAACTAAAATAACAAAATCTGTTTTTTGAATATAATGATAAAACGCAGTAATATTAAATAGCAGGAAAAAGAATCACTAAAAATATATTTTTATAGTGAAGTTATTCACAAACTAGTGATTCACACAAATTTCAAAGAATTCAAATTTGGAAACTAATGGCACTAACAGAAAGTTTATAATTATTCTGACCTAAAAGCAAAAAGAATTAAAAAATAAAGCAAAAAACATAAGAAAATAAATAATTCAGAAAACAAAACAAAAATACTGGAAAAGAATAAAAAATGCCGCCAATTGGGCCACACGGCTTGCATACGACTAGAAACCCATCTATAAATGGGCCAGGATGCAGGCCCGCAGGCCCAATAGGCCCAACATGGCAGTGACAGGGGTAGGCAAGTACTGCCTGCATACTAGAGAGGAGCTCAGCACCTGAGCTGCAACGCAGCTTATAAACAGGTGATGAGCTCTCTCAGCTAGCGAGGTGGGACTAAACTCCCACCACACCACCGCTGTACCACCCTTTCGTCCCGGTTGGTGGCACCAACATGGACCAATGCCCACCTTTGGTCCCGGTTGGTGGGACGAACCAGTACGAATGCCACCTTTGGTCCCGGTTCATGCCACCAACCGGGACCAAAGGTCTCTGCTGAAAAGAGACCTTTGGTCCCGGTTGGTGGCACGAACCGGGACCAAAGGGGGGCATTGGTACCGGTTCGTGCCACGAACCGGGACCAAAGCTCTGGCTATATATACATCACTTGTCAATTTTTCATTCAGTTCCTTCCCCGACGACGCCGGCGACATCAACGCCGCCAGGCTGCCCCGACGCCGTCCGCCGCCCCTGCCGTTGCCCATGCCTCGTCCTCGCTGTCGCCGACGTCGTCCCCGACCCCGCGCGCCTCAGCCCCGGCCCACCCCTGCCCTGCCCCCGAGCGCGCCGGTCGGCCGCGCCCCTGCCCCAGCCAGCCCCCTCTGTCGCCGTCGCCGTGCCCTCGCCGCCCCTGCCGTCGCCGTGCCATCGCCGCCCCCGCCGTCGCCGTGGCCGTGCGCCCCCGCTGTGAGCCGCCGCACTTGTCAAATTTTTATGCGATTTTTTTGTGATGATATTTTTTGTTCATATATATAATGTATATATGTATGTGGATATATGTATGTGTGGATGTGGCTATGTATGTATGGATATAATGTTCATAGCAATTTATTGTTCATATATGTATTAATTTTTTATTTAGGTTGTTAATTAGTAGATATTAATTTTGTTCATATATGTATGGATGCATGTGGCTATGTATGTATGTGTGGATATAAGAAGAGGACGAAGGAGGAGAAGAAGGAGAAGAAGAGGAGAGGAAGAAGAGGAGAAATAAATAAGAAGAGAAAAAAAGAAGAAAAAAAGAGGAGAAGAAGAAAAGAATAGGGAAGAAGAAGAAAAAAAGAAAGAATAATATTATTCTATTTTTTCTTCTTCTCCTCTTTTTTTTCTTCTTTTTTTTCTTCGACCTTCTCCTCTGTTCCTTTCTTCTTCTCCTCTTTTATTTCTTCTTCTTCCTCTTCTTATTTTTTATCGGGTATGTCGTTGTCGATATACCCCCTCCCCGATAACTTCGACATGAGGGGGGGGGTCGATATACCCCTCCCCGATAACTTTGACATGAGGGGGGAGGGGGTCGCCGAGGGTTCGAGGGGGCGAGGGTCGGGAACTAGCTAGGGTAGAGGGTCGAGGGTCGCCGAGGGTTCGAGGGTCGAGGGGTCGAGGGTCGCCGAGGGTTCGAGGGACGAGGGGTCGAGGGTCGAGGATTCGAGGGTCGTCGAGGGGCCGAGCGTTCGAGGGTCGTCGAGGGGCCGAGTGTTCGAGGGTCGAGGGTCGTCGAGGGGCCGAGGGTCGAGGATCGCCGATGGGTCGAGAGGTTGCCTAGTGTCAAAGTATTGAAGAAATCCATGCCTTCATCATTAGCCAGAAGTAACCGGGGCATGTTGGTACGAAGTTCTGCAAAGTTGTTTTGGAACGGAGTCCCGGATAGGATAATCCGCCTTTTGGTACGAATTTCATCAAAGGCCTTCCAAATAGCGATATTCGGAAGGCTCTTGCTGAACTTTGTACCAAAAATCGAATTATCCTATCTGGGACTCCGTTCCAAAATAACTTTGGAGAGCTTCGTACCATCATGCGCCTATTACTTTCGCCTAATGATGAAGACATGGTTTTGTTGAATCCTTTGACACTAGACCAACGTGACATGGGGGGCACTGTCGAGGCCACCCAAATTTACCAAGTTAAAAGAGCGCTGCTGAACCCAAAACCTGGAAGCGCTGCCGAGGCCACCCAAATTTACCAAGTTAAAAGAGCGTTGTTGTCGAGGCCACCGCAAACCCTAGAAGCGTTGTCGAGGCCACCCCAAAACCTAGAAGCGTGTCGAGGCCACTAATATGATTCCTTGTTGTGATTAGCTAGCTAGGTCTATGTTTGCCACTATATAATATATCCATCTGTCATATATGTTTTGTATAATAATTGCCATGTTGTAATATTTGCAGAAACTATGGAGCACCGAGACTTGGAAGCACAACAGATGTTGGGGGACATAATCGCAGCCGGAGGTGATGTCTTGTCGTATCTCAACGACACCGATGGTCTGCAAGGAGAGGGTGAAGCAGGCTACGGTGATCGAACAATGGAGGAGGAAGGACATGATTATGATGGCTCCGGTGATCGAATGCAGGTGGAAGAAGGACACCGTGATGACGGCTCCGGTGACCGAACGGAGTCCGGCCAGGTATATATATTTATTAAGCCTGTGCTGACTATAGCTAATTGATGCATTAATTGTTTTGGTATGTACACATATTAACTCTCTTCTTTCTTCTTTTCTAGCCCTCCAGATCGAGCCAAACTTCGCTAACGAGACGAGGCACGAAGAAAAAGTTGCGCCAGGATGAAAGATTCACGATCACAGAAATCGCGCGCGATGGCCAACCGATTGCACCCCTCCGGACCAAGGAAGCATTTTCTGCTCAGTGCAGGGTTCTTGTTAGGGACATGATCCCGATCAGCATCCACCAATGGTATAAGCCTAAGAACAAAGACCCCGAGGTGTCTTATGTCGACGATAGGTAGAAAGCTGATCTTTGGACCGCGCTGAAGGCAAATTTCACCCTACCGCCAGAGGAGGATCCGGAGAAGCCAGTTAAAGAGCCATTGATCAAGGCTCATGCTCTTAAGAAGATGGCAGATCTATTCAGGAGGTGGAAGAATGAGCTAAAAACAACGTATGCCAACAACAACAAGACTCCAGAATTTACCGGCCGATTTCAGAAGATCAGAGATCACCGGGACGCATTTGTCGCCCACAAGAAATTGGAGAAGAGTACGAAGATGTCAGCGACAAACAAGAAAAATGCTGTAAAGTAGAAGCATTACCATCGCACGGGGTCAGGTGGCTACCTCAAAGCCCGTCCGTTGTGGGACAAGGCTGAGAATGACCTGATTGATAAAGGGGTTGAACCAGAGATATTGCACTGGACAGACCGTTCAAGGACTTGGTTCTTCGGGGTTGGGGGATCGTTGGACCCTGAAACAGGGAAGTGCGTTTAGACGAACGAGCAACTGCGAACACCCGTCACGAAGCTTCAGGAGTATATCGAGAAAGCGCAGCAAGGGACGTTCGTTCCCGATAGAGAGAACGACGAGCTCACAATGGCCCTCGGGAATCCTGAGCACCCTGGACGGACACGAGGCACGCCAGGCTCCGTTTCATGGAAGGCTGGGTTTCCTGACGCAGGCGATTACAAACGTCGGGAGAGGAAGAAGAAAGTGGAGGAGACCCAACTGCAGGCGCTGCACGCAAGGGTATAAGCGCTAGAGGAATGAGAAGCAGTTTGCAGCAAGCGACCTGCCGAAGCTACCCCGCCATCTCAGCGGAGAAGCAGTGTGGCTTCCACCGAGCTGCTTCAGGAGCCTGTCTTCACGGCTCCTGCTAGCTACCCCGTGGATGCTATCACGGAGTCTCAAGATTGCCACCTTATGGCACAATGGGGGCACCTCAAAGTCAAGGCGTCTGTTGGCTCTGTTCGACCTCCTGAACCCGGCACAACTTTTCACTGCCGTCCAATTCCAGAAGGATATTCTAGGGTGACCGTGAACGAAATAACGGCGGGATTTGAGTACCTCGAGCTTGACCACCCTACCGGTGAAGGGGAGACTCGGCTGGGTTCTGCTCTGAAGACTCCATGCCTATGGAGGAAGGAGCTCATCAACCTTCCGAACTGGATGCCTCCGCCTCCTCCTCCTCCTCCAGCGAGTCAGGGCACTCCGCCTCCTCCGCCGGCGAGTGATCAGGGCACTCCGCCTCCTTATCCGGCGCGTGGCGGCACTCCGCCTCATTCTCCGCCTGCGCCGGTGAGCCCGAGCAGCTAGCCTCACCCTCCTCCGTCTCGTCAGCAAGGGCATAAGAGAACCGATGCTGCTCTGGCTGCTTCGGCGCGTCGTAGTCCTTCTCATCCGCCTCGTAAGCAAGGAAAGAAGACAGCCGCAGCCGCTCCGTCTGCTTCGGCGTCTAGCGGTACAGCCAGAGGCGGGAGGCAATACAGATTCGGTCCATCTCTCAAGCCTCTAGAGAAGTTACGATACGAGAGGACCGTGGAGGAAAACACGAAGATTGTGGAAGCCGAAGTGAGGGACTTCTTTGAAGGGGTGAAGCAAAGAAATATCCACCTCCGGAGGAGAAGATATATCCGGTGAAAGCGAAGCGCACTATCGATGCCCTGAAGCGACCACCACCTTCTCCGCCGCAATCCAACTATGATCGCATTATTGAAATGACATATAAGGAAGCGTCACGGCCGGGAAGTACTTGCAGTGATCGAAGGTTAGCAGAACAAAGAAGTGGGAAAAAATTCCCCAGCTCGGCGAACAAGCGAACCAATCGTGCCCCCCGCTCAGTGTCTAGCGATCATCCGGAGATTTTGCCCGGTACCAATCTTGGAGATTACCTGCCCGACGATGTACATTATGATACAATGGAGGTGGACGAACACAAATACCATTACGGGAAGCCTCTCGTAAAATATGAAAGATCTCTAACAACGATGATGCGAAGATTCCATGATTGGTACATGAAAACTTGCAGAGAGTCTGGGTGGAAGGATACTTTGGCGCTGAGAGTTAAAGAGGAGCATGACCTCGTTGGAATTGAACTGTTGACTCTTCCATTTGAGGAGTTCTTCCAGTTTTTCAATCAAAAGGCCCTCGATAAATTAATGGTCACTTGCTATTGTCTGTAAGTACTACTTCTGTCATTAAGTCTCTATATATAGCTCAGCTCTTTCATTGCATGTATATATAATTATCCTCACTATATTATGCAGATTGAAGATCGTCGAATTGAAGAAAAGACAAATCGGTGATATTGGGTTCATTAACACAAATCTCATAGATGCATATACGATTAAATTTCATGCCAAAGATACCGAGGCCAACTTGCTACGATCGTTGGTAATAAATCAAAACAAAGATATAATACTCTTCCCTTACAACTTCAAGTGAGTGCTACTATCTTGTGCATATTCGGTTTCCCTTATTAGTCGAGGTTATAGTATAATGTAATTGATGAGTTATGCATGCGTGCGCAGCTTCCACTATATTCTCGTAGAGATTAAGCTTGAGCAGGGACTAGTAGCCGTCTTAGACTCGAGACGAAAAGATCCCCAGGAGTATGCGGACATGACTGAAATGCACGAGAAGTAAGTTAAATCGATCATTATCTCACCATATCGGCAACTTTGTTCATTTCCTGATATCAAGTAATTGTTTTCTTTGTCTGGCAGGGTTTGGAAAAAGTTCACCGCAAAAGCTCCGGGACTGCCGGGGAAGCTGCGATTTACACACCCAAAAGTAAGTACTACTAGCTAGTTCCACGCATCTCCTAGTGATTCAAGCGCTAGTTTCATCAATACCATTTAGCATGCATGCTTATCAGTTTGATTGACCTCTATTTCTTGTAAAGTGGTTGTGGCAGGAAGCCGGGAATTATTACTGTGGATACTACATTTGCGAGTCCATCCGCCACACGACCTGTGAGCGGGGCTACTCTAAAAAACAATATGAAGTGCGTAAGCAATAATATTCACAATTTTATTTTATTACCATCATTTGTGTTGAGTTTCATTCATTCATATATATGTATTGACCCTCTTCTTCAAATTAGATGTTTCAGATGCGGGATGAACTCCTAGCACAAGATCGCATGCGAGCAATTCAAGAGGAATTGGCGGGATTCTTTCTTGACCACGTGATCAATAAAGACGGAGAATACCATGTGGAACCTGAGTTCATATATAATTAGGGGATTATATTGTAAGAGATCTTACATTGTATATAGGTAGCCAGTAGCGTCGGATAGATATACGAAAACTTGTTGTTCGACCAATCTCTCGGAGAAGGAGAGGTCGATATCACTTCTCTCTGTATGCATATGTTCATGATGATTTTCTGTACTTAATGGTTTCCTTCAATTGCTTACTAGCTAGCGTGTCGAGTCCTCTCTATACGTATAGTACGTAGCGTCGACCCAGAACCGAGATAAGAGATGACACTTCTCGCTATTAATTAGCTAGCTAACACAATATATGAAACACCTAAATTAACCCTACAAAACCCCCCAACCCCCCCCTTTCAAAAAAAGCAAAAACCCTAGCCCCTGAATTGCTGACGTGTGGTAGCTTATTGGTCCCGGTTGGTGCTACCAACTGGGACAAAAGGCCCCCCCTGTGAGGGCAAGCCGTAGCAGCCACGTGGAGCTCCATCTGTCACAGTTGGTATAAGAACCGAGACTAAAGGTATAGGGCTTTAGTACCGACCCTTTAGTACCGGTTCCCGAACCGGGACAAATGGGCCTTATGAACCGGGACAAATGGCCCTTTTTCTACTAGTGCCTGGAGGGGGAAACGGACTCGTCGGATCTATACGGAGGGGAAGTTGCTGTGGGTTTGGCCTAGATGTTGCTCCCAGGTGTCCCTCTGGGCTGACCTAACACAACCGGGTGGAGAGATCCACTGGTCAAAGCCCGTCCATGGGAAGTCAAAGGGCTAGATTTCGTGGTCAACCGCTCCAGGGTTAGGCGGGACGGGGGCCCTGGGGGTAGCAATGCCACCGGAGCATCGCACCGGCCCCTCATACATGGGGGGTGGTGTTGTGGTATGTCTGAAGAGGCGTCACGCGTCTCCGGGGTGTGGCCCCACTCACGGACGGTGCCGCCGCCGACACCTAGAGGGGGGGAACGGACGCGTCGGGTCTACACGGAGGGGATGTAGCTGTAGGTTTGGCCCGGATGTTGTTCCCAGGTGTCCCTCTGGGATGACCTAACACAACCGGGTGGAGAGGTCCACTGGTCAAAGCCCGTCCATGGGAAGTCAATGGTCTAGATCTAGTGGTCAACCGCTCCAGGGTTAGTCGGGATGGGGGCCCTGGGGGGTAGCAATTCCACCGGAGCGTCGCACTGGCCAGTCCTACATGCGGGTGGTGTTGTGGCATGTCTGAAGACGCGGCACGCATCTTCGGGGTGTGGCCCCCTCACGGATGGCGCCGCCGCCGGCACTTGGAGGGGGGGAAACGGACGCGTCGGGTCTACACGGAGGGGATGTAGCGGTGGGTTTGGCCCGGATGTTGCTCCCAGGTGTCCCTCTGGGCTGACCTAACACAACCGGGTGGAGAGGTCCACTGGTCAAAGCCCGTCCGTGGGAAGTTAAAGTGCTAGATCTCGTGGTCAACCGCACCAGGGTTAGGCGGGACGGGGGCCCTAGGGGGTAGCAATGCCACCGGAGCGTCGTACCGGGCCCTCATACATGCCGGGTGGTGTGGTGGCTGTTGGGGAACGCAGTAATTTCAAAAAAATTCCTACGATCACGCAAGATCTATGTGATGCATAGCTACGAGCGGGAGAGTGTTGTCCACGTACCCTCGTAGACCATAAGCGGAAGCGTCAAGTGACGCGGTTGATGTAGTCGAACGTCTTCGCGATCCAACCGATCAAGTACCGAACGCACGGCAACTCCGCGATCTGCACACGTTCAGCTCGGTGACGTCCCTCGTACTCTTGATTCAGCTGAGGCCGAGGGAGAGTTCCGTGAGCACGACGGCATGGTGACGGTGTTGATGAAGTTACCAACGCAGGGTTTCGCCTAAGCACTACAACGATATGACCGAGGTGGAATTCTGTGGAGGGGGGCACCACACGGCTAAACAATGTCAACTTGTGTGTCTATGGGTGCCCCCTGCCCCCGCAAAGGGAGGAGGCCGGCGGCCTCATAGGGTGCGCCCCAAGGGGGGAATCCTACTCCTACAAGGAGTAGGTTCCCCCTTTCCTAGTCCAACTAGGAGGGGAAGGAAAGAGGAGGAGGGGAGAAGGAAAGAGGGGAGGCGCGCCCCACAGTTCCCTTGCTGCCCTCTATTTCAACTAAGGCCCATGAAGGCCCATTGACCCTCCGGGGGGTTCCGGTAACTCCCCGGTACTCCGGTTTTTATCCGGTGAGCCCCGGAACCTTTCCGGTGTCCAAATATAACCTTCCAATATATCAATCTTTATGTCTCAGCCATTTCGAGACTCCTCGTTATGTCCGTGATCTCATCCGGGACTCCGAACAACCTTCATTACATCAAACCATATAAACTCATAATACCGATCGTCATCGAACGTTAAGCGTGCGGACCCTATGGGTTCGAGAACTAGGTAGACATGACCGAGACTCATCTGTGGTCAATAACTAATAGCGGAACCTGGATGCTCATATTGGTTCCTACATATTCTATAAAGATCTTTATCGGTCAAACCGCATAAGAACATACGTTGTTCCCTTTGTCATCGGTATGTTACTTGCCCGAGATTCGATCGTCGGTATCTCAATACCTAATTCAATCTCGTTATCGTCAAGTCTCTTTACTCGTTCCGTAATGCATCATCCCGCAACTAACTCATTAGTCACAATGCTTGCAAGGCTTATAGTGATTTGCATTACGGAGAGGGCCCAGAGATACCTCTTCGAAACACGGAGTGACAAATCCTAATCTCGATCTACGCCAATCCAAAAAACACCATCGGAGACACCTGTAGAGCATCTTTATAACCACCCAGTTACATTGTGACGTTTGATAGCACACAAGGTGTTCCTCCGGTATTCGGGAGTTGCATAATCTCATAGTCTGAGGAACATGTATAAGTCATGAAGAAGCAGTAGTTATAAAACTCAATGATCATTTATGCTAAGCTAACGGATGGGTCTTGTCCATCACATCATTCTCTAATGATGTGATCCCGTTCATCAAATGACAACACAAGTCTATGGCTAGGAAACTTAACCATCTTTGATTAACGAGCTAGTCAAGTAGAGGCATACTAGGGACATTCTGTTTGTCTATGTATTCACACATGTACTAAGTTTCTGGTTAATACAATTCTAGCATGAATAAAAAACATTTATCATGATATAAGGAAATAAATAATAACTTTATTATTGCATCTAGGGCATATTTCCTTTAGTGGCATGTCTGAAGAGGCGGCACGCGTCTCCAGGGTGTGGCCCCCCTCACGGACGGCACGGCCGCCGGCACCTGGAGGGGGGAAACGGACGCGTCGGGTCTATACGGAGGGGATGTTGCTGTGGGTTTGGCCCAGATGTTGCTCCCAGGTGTCCCTCTGGGCTGACCTAACACAACCGTGCGGAGAGGTCCACTGGTCAAAGCCCGTCCATGGGAAGTCAAAGTGCTAGATCTCGTGGTCAATCGCTCCAAGGTTAGGCGGGACGGGGGCCCTGGGGGTAGCAATGCCACTGGAGTGTCGCACCGGCATCCCATACATGCGGGGTGGTGTTGTGGAATGTCTGAAGAGGCAGCACGCGTCTCCGGGGTGTGGCCCCCCTCACGAACGGCGCCGCCACCGGCCCCCTCCATGCATTCCCCATCTCGCCCACCCTCCCCCCACCCGTGCCCCGCTGCCGCCACCACCCTCTTCGTCCCCTCACCCCACCACCACCCCCCGTCCGCCCTGCCACCTCTCCAGGCCGGTCCACGTCGCCCCGACGCCGCGCCCTCCGGCCTCTCCTGCTTGGCCTCAGCGCCGCCCCGACCCCGCACAGGCACCCCCCTCACGGACGGCGCCGTCGTCGGCACCCCGTTCACGGAGGGTATAGGAAGGCTAGTCTGTAATTAACATCGTGGAAACAAAACTTTTTTTTAGAAAAAGAACAAAGTTGATGCATAAAAAAAAGAATATACCTATGCCTACGGCTTAGCCGTCGGCATATATGACACGTGGCATGATTTCATATATGCCGACGGCGCCTTATCCACTCGCGGCCACACCCTCTTTCACTCATTCTTTCCCACACCCGCATCCTCTCCCCCACTCCGCGTCGACCCGCGCCGTCCGCCGCCTGCCGCCCGCCGCCGCTCCACCCACATCGCTCCCCGCCGCCGCCGCCTGCGCCCCTCCCCTTCCCTCGCCCCTCCCCGCCTCCACCCCGACCCTCTCTGCCCCCTCCTCGCGCCACTGCCGTCCACCCGCGCCGTGCCGACCCCGCCCCGTCCTCCCAACCCCACCTCGAACCCACACCGTCGCCACCCGAGCCGGCCGCAGAGCTCCCCGACCTTGGCTCGGCCTCCCGGAGCCCGCGCTGGCCGCCCTGACGAGCACGCGTGGCCGCGGCTTCGGCCGGCCCTGCTTGTCTACCGCCGTCCCCACCCCCCCGTCCCATTGAGCACCCCCTCCACCACCGGACGCTGATGTCCCCCGCCCAGCCCAAGTGAGCACCCCCTCCCACAAACCCTTGTTGCCGCTGCTAGTGTTCATGGTGGCCGGATGAATAGATAGATGCTAGATAGATGGATGTATGCTAGATGAATAGATAGATGGATAAAATGTATTTTTTTTGTTTTGTGTAGTTTTATTAGGTATTTAGATATATACTAGATAGTTTTTACTAAGTTTGTGAATATAGATGAATAGATGTTGGGCAAGTTTGTGATAGATGGATGGATATTGGTCAAGTTAGTGTTTCGTCAAGTTAGTGTTTTGGTCATGTTGGTTCATATATAAGAAGCAAATCGAAGCACTTGGTTTCTAAAATACTTAATAAAGCTTTTTTTTTGCAATTTGACATGTTGTTTCATGTCGATTCATAATGTTGTGCCAAATGGTTAATGTGAGGTGATGACCTGAATTTTTTTCACTCTGTGGAATTAACAGGATATGTGGTGTTCCATCTTCGTGGAGTGATCGTCGACGTTGGAGGTGTTGGTCCACAATCGTCTCTCCTTTGATCGACTACATCGTCTACATCGGAGGGTGAGCAACAATTCCATGACCTCGTCCGTTTTTTTTCATGTAAGTAGATTAAATTTTCACATCAAGTCGCGTAAACTAGGCGTCTCCCGTCCGAAAGGGTTGCATCAATAAATATGCATTCAATTGCATATTTATCACCGCAGCTCTTTCGGATTGTCCAGCGCTTTCCACGGACAACCCGAGGATGTGTAGATTGGGTATGTTGTTCATGCTCTACCCCGTTCCAAGACAGGATTTCGGCGGCGCCTCCCTATTGTTCTCCGGATGCACATTCTCTCGACATTTTGCTGAGACGTGTATTTGGAGAACAGCGGGGAGGTGCTGCCAAAATTTTGTCTCGGAATGGGGTAGAGCATGGACAACGTATTCAATCTACACATTCTCGGGTGGGATTAGGACCCATCTTTATCTATTAGAGATGTAGGTGGATTAAATGTCGTTTCTTGTCAACCCTGTAAAAAATAAAATATTGATGTCAGTAATTTAAATGAATCCTTAATTTTGTTGTGTGGCTTCCAATAAAGCAGAGATGGCAGATAATCAATGGATGTATAGTGGGTTTTTCCGTCGGAATCAAGTAACAACAGAGTGGGTCGAGAAAACTGATGTGTTTTTGAAAGAGATATTCCGTAGTCCAATGAGGGTTGTGCCAGAATGCTCGTGTGCCAAATGTAAGAGACGTATGCGCTGAGATAAGAGTGAGATGACTAAGCACCTTCGCACGCATGGATTTATGCCCAACTTTAATTTGCCGATAAATTTTGCCCAACGGGACCGTCATAGAGAGGAGGTGATACGACAACGCTTCCCTGGTTATGAGGACCATGGGGTTAGAGACATGCTAGATGATGTCTTTGCTGCACAGGCGACACCTCCGTCACATTCAGCGAATGAACCGGAGGAGCCGGAGGAAACCGCAAAGGCCTTCCTGGATATCTTGGCCTCGTCAAAGAAACCACTTTATGAGGGTTCCAAGCTCTCTGTGCTGGATGCCATCTCGCAACTGGTGGCAGTCAAGGCTAAGTACGGCTATAGCCGAGGTTGCTTCGAAGCATTTCTGGGAGTATGGGCTAACAACTTGCCTAAGGGCCATGAACTGCCGAAAACCATGTACGCTACGAAGAAAATCATGAAGGCGCTCTCCATGGATTATGAGAAAATACATGTTTGTCCAAAGAATTGCCTTTTGTTTAGGCATGAGTATGCGAATGACAACTACTGTAGGAAGTGCGGTTCCTCTCGGTATATTGAGGTGGTCGATGAGCAGGGTCAGAAGCAGCAGCTAAAAATCCCTGTGAAGGTTCTTCGGTATCTTGATTTTATAAAAAGACTGCAGCGCCTTTTCATCACTGAGGAGTCTGCCAAAATGATGAAGTGGCACATCCAACAGAAGGTGAAGCATCAAAAGGAGATTTTATAAAAAGATTGCAGCCTTTTCATCACCGAGGAGTCTGCCAAAAACTGCAGCACCTTTTCATCGCCGTCGGCATATCCCTGCTGCTAGGAGCTCCCAGAGGCTGCCACGTGGCAGAGATATGCCGACGGCCAGGCCGTCGGCATAGATTTTCATCTAGCCGTCAGCATACCCCTGCCATGTGGCAGCCCGTGGTTTGTCAGCGCGTTTGACGGTGCCGTCTGTTGCCGTCAGGTGAAAATCACTGTCGATGGCGATGATATGCCGACGGCCGTACGGAAGCCGTCGGCATATGTACCTATGCCGACGGTCTGACACATCTACGCTGACATGATCTATGCCGATGGCTGCCGTAGGCATAGACCTAAGCCGACGACAAATGGCCTATGCCGGCGGCCTGGGGCCGTCGGGCTTAGAGGGCGAGTCCGGTAGTGGACGGTACAAAGGTATATATGAAATAACAGACTACCAAAGAATTGATCATCTCAACTCTGTTCAAATATCTTAAGAGGATGAAATAAATACCTCCCTAAAAAAAAGCACAGTATACCCAATACCATCTGAAGGGAAAATTACTATCTCCAAGACTTCAACCACTTTATATGGAATGCCTCTGCCTACTGTTGACTCTCATCCTGTGTGCCATATAGTATGTTTATGTACTTGAGATAAGGTGCAATATCTTAAAGTTATGTTGTTTATATCACCTTGCATTATGTTATCTGTGATACTGGGTTGTTCCCATTTAATATAAATTTTTAGGATATGTTTGTGCTTCATTAATTCTCCACATGTCAACGGAAAACAACATTCTTATGAATGATGCAAAAGCTTACCTATCTTTATATTAATCATGTGTTCTTAGAAACATGTTTTATTGTTCTTTGAATCCTATGGACTTCCAATCTAAGTTTTTCAACTAATGTTTCAAGCATTTATCTCATGATTTAGCATGTGTTCCCGCAGCAACGCGCGGGGTATCATCTAGTTATTTTTGTACTCCACAATGCATGTGAACCACTGCACCGCCGTGCGTCTGCCCATAACCCCCCCTCCCTTCACCTTGCAGGCAACCAAAGCACACACATACTGATGATTCGAGGGATGCAATAATAGTGGTATTTGGTGCCACATCATCCACCCAAGGTGTGCAGATTATTGTAGGCTATAGGTTTCTCCGTTTTTAGTTGTGCTTTCGGACCAAAAATATATTTCTTCTGTTGAAAGGCAGTGTGCAAGGCCATGATATGCTTAGCAGGGTAAACGACCAAGTATTTTCTTGGAGCTACTCAACCAGGACAAGAGAGAAAAACCTCAATTGGCACCATTGCCTGAGAAGACTCCAATGAAGAAACCAACGACAAGGCGTAAACACAACAAGCAAATCACCAATAGAATTGGGCCCTTTTATTTATCTGCACCTATGTATCATCAACCAATGCAATGTATGCCACCAGAGCATTTCTTCTTCATTTACAACCGTCTACAATGTCGCGCGATCATTAATCTGCAACCGTGTAACCCATGCAATGTACTTCCGTAACCCAACGCACTTCCCATTATACTTTTCCATCCACCCTGCAACTGTCTACTACATTGCTTTTATTTGATTTTCCCGACGACAACAACAACAACAACAACAACTACTACTACTACTACTACTGCTGCTGCTGGATAAGCTAAACCAACAAGGGCACTGGCATGGGCGCGCCGTGCTCTGCGCTGTTAGTAGTAGTTCGGGGCGCACAAGTAAGAGATGAGCGGTGGGCCATGGCACAGAAGGTGACCTTGTACAGGGTCTAGAGGGCCATATAATAATCCTAATAAAATAAATGAAAGACATGCAAAAGAAGACCAAACATAGCAGTGAAACATGATAATCCACAACTCCCCTCCATTGACACCGGACACTATTTTCAGGTCATACAAGCTTCCATGCAACATCATGCCATATGAATTACCATATATAGTCACTTTCCATTCCATGCAACATCATGCCATATGAATTACCATATATATTCAGCTTCCAATCAACATCACTCCACCATGGCGTCAACATCTCCAGTATGCTTCTTGCTAGGTGATTTCAGCAACGGCACCCCTGGTCGTTTATGTATTTGCTTCGTACCTAGCATATCAAATTCCGCATTTCTTCAGCAACAGTTTGGGAAAGAAAAACTGATCGACAAACAACTACCGCTAATAGAACCATTATTCTACATTTCCATGCAAAAAGGCTACTGAAAAAAGACCAGCATGCAATGCTCACGCCCTATAAATAAATTACATGTCACAGGAGAAGTGTGATTTTTCTGGTTAGGATTTCACCGTCAGCATCCCCAAATTGGTGGCATTTGACTTGCGCACGTATATCAGCTCCCATCTCTCATAGGGAAAATGCATCCTACTACCGGGTGTAGTTACACCCATTTCTCATATACTACCATGTGGTAGTATATACTCTACTTTATTATTTTTAGTATATTCATATGCTCTATCTAAGATACTCCAAAGCGAGTTATGTGAAAAAGTTGCATATATATAATGTGTTCAAAAAAATAATATAATGTGTTCAAAACCTCGATAAGTTCCTCCCAAACAAGAGGTGCGAAGTGTCACCAAACCTGTCTTGAGATGAATAGTATCATGACCTAGCATATCATCTTATTTCGGTTGGACTTGTATTATCCACCGTAAAACCCACACTATCGACGTGTACGATATGACGATGTCGTCCCCACTCACCAAGAAGAACATGCATTAATCTGGTAGTTTAGCATGGAGTATTGTTGGAAGTATCAGTTACCTGGCGCGGGTTGGAGATATGCCGAGATCCTACTTGCGTCGTAGCCCTGGGCTACACAATAAGTCCTCTCAGCAGGGAACTCCACCACTTGCTCAGCAGTCTCCTTCTTCATGTCAACAGCAAGCACGCAAGCTGTGTGTTGGCTTGGGCTGAAGTGAATCTTGGCGAGGAAGTAAACAATGGCATCATTCTGCAGGCTGAGTGTGGGCAGGCCAACGCAAAGAGACGACAAGGTTGGGAAGGTAGCGACGGTACCAGCCGCATCAACCATTATACGGGTGGAATCGAGCTTGCATTCCATGTGCCATTCCTTGGGCCAGGACCGACGGCCCTTCTTGATGCTCATGCTGTGGCCATCCAACGACGGGAGGGGACCTTAGAGGAGCTTGTGTCAGGGTGAAGCAGCATCACAACAAACTTGATGGTGTCGCCAAAGACCGCAATGTCGCGAATTGACCTTGGATTGATAGCCCCCTCGCCGGGTTCGGACGGCAGCTTCAGGTAGCCAAGCTTGGGGCGTTTGGCGAGAACGTCACAGAAGACAATGTTGCGCCAGAGATCCACCCAAGCCACGGTGCCATTGCTTCCTCCGATGGTGAGTGTCTTGCTTGTGAGGTGGTGTTCTGGATATGATGAACCCATCACCACCGGCTTGTTGCTCCAGGTCTTGATAGCAGAGTCATAGATGCAGAGGTGAGGAGATTTTTTACCCTAGAAAATGTAAGATTGTGCGGCAACGACGAAGTGATGGGCCTCGGCCTCGGCCTCTCCATGTACATGGGGGCGTAGGTTGACGTGGTTGCTGGTGTTTTTGGAGCGTTTGTTGGGCTTGCGCATGATGACGAGCGAGGGCTCACTGAGTTGGTGTTGGAAGCCGGGGAGCGGGAGTTAGTGAAGTTTGCGGGCGAGGGCGTCGTAGACGAAGTATTGGCAATTTTCGGGACGCGGGTGATTGGTCGGATGGTTGCCGGTGGCGACGCATAGGAGGACGAGGCTGCCGTCGGTCTCGGTGGCCAGGATGTAGGGCGTGATGGGGAACTCGGTGTGGTCCATGTGGGTGGCGTGGACGCAGAAGTAGGAGACAAACGGTGGGGCGACGGCGCAGAAGGTGACCTGGAGTTGGCCCCTGAGATTGGGGGCCCCGGCCTCCATGTCGATGACGGCGGTGGTGCCGTTCTTGTGGTTGGCGAAGTAGGCGCATGGATCGATGAGGACGAAGGGCGGCCGCTCGTCGTCGTCAGGGTAGCAGTGGGAGGAGTCGGAGTATAAGGGGATCAAGCCAGCCTACCCAGCCGACATATATAGGTGGGAGCTCGTAGGCGTAGGCTCCGTACGCACGTCTGCCTCGTGCTGCTTGGCTGGATCAAGTACTATTTCTACCTACCTACCTGCGTGCATGCACTCAGTCGATGAAGCAGTACCTACGTACCTACCCAGGCGTACTATTTTTCTGTATGAAGCAGTAACGCGTCGCAACACTTATACTGTACGTATTTTTTTTCTGCCAAAGAAAAAGAAAACCGTGCTCTCTCCGACGCACGCACGCACTTCCATCTCCATCATCAATCGAAGGAAAAAAAACCGTCTCGTTGAGCAAGCATGTCCCCTGGTTCCCTCCAATCGATTTTTTTCCTTTTAATTTTTTTTAAAAGAAGAAGAAGAGAGAACTATCACTCAGTCGTAATGCGAACTGGGCCATGCATGCAACCTGCAAGTTTGCTACTCCCTCCCTATGTAATGTAAAAATAAATATAAAAATGTTTATATCACTACTTTAGTTCAAGCCAATGCCTGCAAACCCACCAAACCACCGCCGCCCCCGAGTGGTCGGGGTAGCAGTGGGAGTAGTCAAAGTATAAGGGGATCAAGCCAGCCTACCCAGCCGGCGTAGGTCATAGGCTCTGTACGTTGCAGCCGCCGGCCTTGGCGGCTCCGCCGCGCCCGCAGCCACAGGCCGTGCCAAAGAGGTCGAGGGCAGATCAAGTGACCGATTATGTGAAACGCAAGGCGAACGACCATAAGGGAGACAATGCTTCGAAGGTAATCCTTATTGTCTTAATCGGCATTATGGGCGAATGACCATGATGCAAGTAACGATTGGTGAAGTGCGCCGAGGAGGGGGGCATATGCCCCCTCTCCATACAACTGATAGTCCCGCCGTGACTATGCATCGCACCAGAACATGTTCTTTAACCGCCCTTCCTTATCGAGCACGTACTCAAAGAAGAAGTCTGGGTCCTTCTCCTTTCTGCTCCTCACAATGCCGATTTCCGTGTCAGCATCACCCTTTGTAATCAATTTCATTTTCTCTCTGCAGCACAGGTTGTAGACGTCTCGCCACACAAGGCCACACTTATCATACGAGCCATGCCTGCTGATGAAGTTATCATACGAGCCGCCCGCCGTCGCTTCTTCTCCGCGTCCTGCTTCCGCGGTCGCGAGACGAAGTCGGCGAGATGAAGTGGTGGCCTGAACGTTCGCATCGGGTTGGGGGCAAGACGAAGCCGGCGAGACGAGCCGGCGGCGGCGGCGGCTTCCATCGGGTCGGGCTGGCGTGGACAGGTGGTGCGCTTACACGAAACTCGAGCCGTCCGTTTGGCTCCTCCGAGGTAGATCTCGGCCCTTGGGAGAGCTCCTTTTTAGACGTTTATTTGAGTTTTGTGGCTGGTACACCCATGACCCAAATTGTAATTCCTGCAACATTTTAGTTAATAAAAAAAAATAAAGGCCGGGCAAGCTTTTCTTTTTATTTTAAGTTTTATTAGAGCATCTACAGTCGGGCGCCTCAAACCCCCTCAAACGTCCGCACGGACTGCCCAGTCAGTGACCGGTCACAAAAAAATGCGACCCAAACGGGCTCCTCAGCGATGACGTGCGCTCACTTCATGTCTTTCCTCCATATTAGGTTCTCTCATCTGTGCCGGATCACCATAGCAGAAGTTGGATACTGAAACCCATGGCTTCACCACCAGGCGCACCTAAACGGGTAAACATTCAGGCTGCCACAGATATACTCGGCAATATAGATAGAGCAACGACCATTCTAAAAAAAACCAACCTTTGAGAAAGGAACGCACGTACGGCTGTAGCTTGTTTTTTCGTTTCAGAGAGGGGAACGTATATTTGTAGTTTTGTAAGCATACGTACATAGAGCTGTAGCTGAGATCTAGGCATGCTACTGCAGTCATGTAACATCCCAAAATTTTAAATTTTGGAATGTTATAATAAACAGATAGATTGGATTGATTGTTTGATTGATTGTTTGAAAGTGAGTGAATTCGAAACTTTTTGAAAGTTAAATGAGAGGGAATAAAAGGACTTTCCCAAACTTTCATCTTTGCTTTCTGATCTCCATGAATTCAAATTCTTTTCAAATACAAAACCCTTGAGCGAAGATGATATGACTTCTTCCATTTAATTAAATGAAAGGGTATTTAAAAATATTTGAAATTTCATTTGGAAATATTTCCAATTCTGAAACTTTATGCAACTCAATGATTTTCACGAGAGAAGATAAAATGACTTCTTCAAAACATATGAAATATGAGTTGCAAGTTTAAAAGGATCAAATTCAAAGTCCCTTTGAAATTATTTTCAATTTGAAGTTATTTGGATTTTATTCAAATTATTTTTCTCCAAAAATAAAATATACGGAAAATAGGGTAACATGATTCCTTACAACAGAAAATTGGAGAGATATAAATTTGAAATCATTTTGGTATTTTTAAAAATGATTTTTATTGGATTTTATTAAGGCAGTAGCACTGTTTGATTTATTTGAATTTTTGAGGATTTTATTTGACGTTAGAAAAATGTTCATGTTGTAGGAAATCTTTTTCTGAAAATTTTAATATATTATATGACTATATAAATTTTTTTATTTATTTTGTTTTTAATTATTTTGTTTGTCTGGAAAAAAACATGTTTTGAAAAAAATGACCGACCGGACCGGGCCGGCCCAGCTAGCCAGCCAGGTCGCGGCCCAGCCGGCCCACGCCGCTCGCCCGCACCGAGCGGGACTACTCCCGCTGCACGCGCCGCCGCCGTGTCGGCCTCGACGTCCGAGCGTGCCGCCGCCGGACTCCGCGTCCCCTGGCCCCTCCTCCAAGCCGCGGCCCCCTGGCCTTTATAAGGCGAGACCGCCACCCTGCCCCTCTCTTCTCGTCCGCCGCCGCCGCACCCCGCACTCGCCGGAGTTGCCGCCGCCACCGAGCTTCGTCGCCGACGCCCTGCTCCGCCCCGCCACTCCCGACCGACGCCGCCCCCTCCATCCTCACCGTCGCGCCGCGCCGAGCCCCCTGACGCCCTCACCGCCGCCGGAGACCCTCCGGAGCCGTCGCCCCGTCGATGTCCGAGCCCCCCCCCCCCCCCCCCCGCCATCTCCCTCGTCGCCGGCGACTCCATCCGCCGCGGTAACCGCCGCCCTTCCCTCGCCGTCAGATCTGGATCCAATGGACCAGATCGGTTCTATTTTTTTAAAACGGTTTTCTTTAATTAGTGAACGCTCGCTGTTTACCTCTCCGCAACGAACGAATTTCGTCAGTTAGCGTTCGGCAGCGAACGTTCTTTCTGTAGAGCTTTTCTTTTTCTTTTAGTTCCGGTCAGGGACCTATTTGTGATGATTTATTTTACAGATTAGCCCCTGGTTTTCAAACGATCACAACTTTTCACTCGTTTGTCCAAATCCAGTAAAACAACTCAAACATGTTTTTGAAATTTTAAAATTTGAATTAGATCAGATTTGAATTTGAATCTTCTTTTGATCGTAACTTGAGTTTCGTAGCTCCGATTTAGTTGATTCTTTTTTCAAATCGAAGCTCTTGACCTAAACTTTTTGATAAGGCCAAATTCATATAATTTTGGTACTGTTAGAAATTGTTTTATGTTGCAAGAGTTATTTGCTTGGTTTTGATGTTTTCCGAATCGTCTTCTTCGTTCTTTCTGATCTTTTGAGTGATTGCTTATGTGTGGTTACTATTGCTTGCTTTCGATAGATTGAAACGGAGTGTGACGAGTAGATCTATCAAGAGTTATGAGTGCGAATCATCTTCATCAACATTGCAGGCAAGTAACACTTTGATCATACCTCTTTGACTACCCAGTTTTATTGCATTAGATCAACCCTCAAACATTCCATGATTAGGATCTAATTAAATTGTGGGTTCTGGGAAGTAGATGAGGTAGTACCTATTGCCCTGTTTATTATCAAACCCTTGGGAGTTACTTCTACGTGAGTGTTACCATGACAGATGTGAGATTGTTAATTAATGGTTAAACTTAAGGTGGCAACTAAAACACACATCTGGGTGGATTGAGGTACCTGGGTATTCCAGGATTGCCTGTTTTTCTTTTGGACCGCCACCCAGGCTCAAAGGGATCATGAGATTTTTCATGCTAGATACTTCCATGTGCAGCCGCAAGCTATTATGGGCTCTAGCATAGTTGATTAAGTTGTGTGAACTCTTACAGTGGTAGACTAGCAGATGTAGGGGATGTAGGTTGGTACGGTCTATCACATCGTAAGGTGTAAACGCTTCTGAAAGACTATGTCTCGGTCATCCGTTTCTCAAACACCATGAAGTGCGAGAATCCCAACGGAGGAGATCGAGTCTTGTGGGAAAAGTGCACAAACCTCTGCAGAGTGTACAAACTAATCATGATTAGCCGTGTCCCCGGTTATGGACATCTTGAGTATCTAGTTCTTGGATTATCCCGTTGATCTCATCATGTTACTTTAATTAATCTTGTTGGGTTAATGATGATACTTAATTGGGATTGAGATGCTGTCAACCATCTCAATGTTTAACAACCACCATGATAGTTAAATAAAATTTATTCCTTTGTAGTAGGGAAAAATTGGCTTTTCGCAAAAACATTATAACCATAGAGCTTTTCCACCAGCCATATATGCATGTAGTGATAGCCTTTGTTCATCATTTCTCTATGGTGTGTATTTGCCAGCATATTCCATGTGCTGACCCGTTTTCGGGCTGCAACATTTCATGTTGCAGGATTCTTACGACGAGTAAGTGATACGTTAGGGTTACGATTTCTACACTCAACTTTGCCGTTGGTGTTGATGGGTATCCACAACCTTGTTAATTCCGCTATTTGGATTGAGGTAATAGTATTTACGTTACTTTATACATGTGATTTACCTCTGTTATAAATCCTCGAGTACTGTGTGTGTCAGCATACCGATCCAGGGATGACACTTAAGCACAGAGACTTGATCCATTCGGGTCGGGTCGCTACAAGATGGTATCAGAGCACATGTTGACTGTAGGACGTGACCCTAGAAACTGGCAAGCCCATAGGAAAAGAGTTTTCTCTAAAACTTTATTTTTCGAAAAGATATTTTACCTCTCTTCTCTTCTAAGCTTATTCAAATATTCCCTTTAGTGAGACCATACCCCTTTTCCTCTTTTGACCACTCGAAGATTCGACTGATGAGACCACTCTAAGAAGTACAAGATATCGGACAACTAAGATCACTTCGGAATGAAGAGGATTTTACCGTGTAAATGGAAACTACAACGGTTGAAGACTCCGAAGACTAGGAGATTTTAAAGGCTCTGAAGAATTCCCAAATTTTTTATGACCTAGGAATGGCTACCCTTATGGAAGTTGGCAGACTATGGAAGCCGTCAATGCCCGAGATCAAGGTGTATCGGAGAAAGACTGGAACGTGGAGCATTAGAAAACAAAGTTTTGTCAAGGAAAACCCTAAGGCAGGAGATATCAACTATGGAATGATAGCTAATGGCAATGACAAGGGAAGAAATGCGGCTATCCATGATGTTATTACCCGTTTATGCTATTGTCACCGTGCGGAGTTAAGCATGCAGATGCATTGAAGGATTGGATGGTAGAAGGCTGATGGAGCACCTACCAGCAAGACGAAGTTTTAACCTCAGCTGGTGTATCACCAGGATCTGGAGTATTACATCAAGAAGTTTAGGATGGACCTGCAGGAAGCTGTATTTGACAAAGAAGTGTTTCGTGAAGAACTCAGAACCCAGAAGCTGAAAGTAGCCATGATGGAGGAACAAAGCCTCGAGACATCAAAGATTCGTCATGAACTGAAGGACAGTAGGATCATGGTCCATGTCGAGGTTGATGAAACCCAGAAGTTTGGAATGTAACTCCAGAATATTCAAGGATGTCACGAGAGACTTTGAGTCAACAGAGATGATCTGGCAAAAGAACTTGAGAAGGACAAGCACGATGGGAAGAAGCCATCGGAGGCATGAACAAGACATGAAGAGTTTGGCGACGTTGAAGATTTATTGACCTTTAGAAGACCAAACCCCTGTTATACCTACGTTAGATGCGACATTTGTGAGCTGTCATTTGTTTGATGTTTTTCCCGACAGCCACAAATAAATTCTGTCTTTTCAAAACTTTTGTTTGTATTGTGTGCATCCCTCTCGGCCTCTCTTATCTCACCCCAAACCCATGGACCCAATAGAGGATGAATGGAGATGAGCTTGTATTTTCTGGACCGATGAGTCAATTGGAGACGGACCAATGGATTCAGAACATGAAGGATCACATGGAGAATAACCCTATAGCAAGAAAAGATATGGCCCAGCATGCTCTTCAGTGTTTTGAAAGAGGTGCTGCTACTTGGTGGAGGATGTACCAAACCATCAACGGATGGCAAGGAGTAACCACTTGGAAACAATTTAAGTTGACTTTGCCAAAGTCTTGGCTTGTGTCCCAGAAATTGAAGCCTTATGGAAAGGATATGAAGAAACCTTGTGCATACAAGCTTTGTGGAGAAATAGGACACAACCATAAAGAAAACAAGGACGAATACCCTCATAAGCGGAGGATTGCCAAAGGAGTGAGCCGAGGATCTCAGGGAACTTCGGTTGGAGATTGTTCCCAAGGGTTTTGTTGCAGCAATGGAAGTTCAGTCTACATTGTTGGGCAAGATCCGTGAAGCTCAGAAGAATGACAAAGAGATTGTTGAGTTAAAAGAGAGGATGAGCAAAGGAAAGGCCAAAGGTTTTCGTAAGGATGAGCACGACACCTTATGGTTCGAGGACCGTGTATATGTGCCCAATAATGCAAAGATCAGGAAGTTAATACCTTAGGAGGCTCATGACTCACCATACTCGATTCGCCCTGGAAACACCAAGATGTATTTGGAGTTGAAGGAGCGTTTCTGGTGGACTGGTATGAAGAAGGATATTGCGGAGTATGTAGTCGTAGGTGATGTATGCCAGAGAGTAAAGGCAAAGCATCAGAAGCCAGCCGGATTACTACAACCTATGCCGATACCCGAATGGAAGTAGGATAAGCTTGGCATCGATTTCATTACCGAATTCCCCAGAACCCGAACGGGATATGATTCTATCTGGGTAGTAGTTGATTCGCTTGACCAAAGTGGCTCACTTTATCCCAGTGAAAACCACCTATACAAGTGCGAAGTTGGCCAAGATATATTTAACCGGGATCGTATGTCTGCATGGAGTTCCGAGGACCATCGTATCAGATAGAGGAACACAGGTTACCTCAAATTTTGGAATCAGCTGCACCACACTTTGGGTATTAGGCTAGAGTTCAGTACGGCCTTTCATCCGCAGACAGATGGATAGACCGAGAGATCAGATTCTAGAGGACATATAGAGAGCGTGTGCGCTAGTTTATGGATCTAGTAGGGATGATAATCTACCTTATGCGGAGTTCTCATACAACAACAGTTACCAAGCCAGTTTGAAGATGACCCCTTTGAAGCTTTGTATGGGAGAAAGAGCCAGACACCGTTGAAGTGGGATGAAGTTGGAGTCCGTCAGTTGTTTGGACCAAATGTGATCAAGGAGTCAGAAGAGAATGTCAAGTTGATTCAAGATAGACTGAAGGTAGCTCAGTCCAGGCAGAAGAGTTATGCAGACTCAAAAACGCAAGGATGTAGTCTATGAAATTGGAGACAGAGCATGTCTTCGTATGTCCCCTCTGCAAGGAATTAAACGATTTGGAGTTAAGGGAAAGTTAGCCCCGAGATTTGTAGGACCATACCGAGTTTTGGAGCGTATGAGAGAAGTGGCCTACAAGTTGGAGTCACCCGAAGGACTGTCAGGAGTTCATGATGTGTTTCATGTTTCCCAGTTGAAGAAGTGCCATGCAGAGATGGCCAATATTCCCCTGTAAGGACGCTTGACCCTGGAAAGGATAATGATGTTCCACGAAGTGGAGTATGGACTTCATAAGTATAAGTTTTTTTATCTCGGTATGTGGGATATCCCCCGAGGATGAAGAGATGAAGTACTATTGGATATAAAGGAGGTATGATGTTGGAAATATGTATCAATGGAAATTCCATGATGAGTCTGAGTAATCATGTCCTAGTTTGGTGCCAATAGAAGGAAGGAAGACAGTACAATTGGATGGATTTAAGAATACCAGGAAGTTGGATGTTGGATTAAGGATCAGTTGCCCGATGATGAGTTCAAGGTTTACAAGTGATGAGATGGGCCATAACCCACAGGCCCCAGGACCTGCCAAGAAGCAAGCACATTCTTGCTGAAGGAAAAACCCTGGAAGAAGTTACGATTTTATCGACAGACGATCTTATAGGAGTTACGCAAAACCTGAGGGTTGGGAAGGAACGATAGATGTTTGTTTGGCTTGCAGAATCTATGGATTTATCCAAACCCAGTTCGTCGACAAGAGAAATTCTGCAATGCTTGCGAGGATGACCGAGTGTTAGAATGCGAGATTCGCTAAACCATATACAAGGTAATAATTTGGGTGCGGGATGGATTGATCACCATACCGACTTACTCTTATTGTTCGCTTTGCTATATGGGATGGTAAATCTGAGTGACCTACCTATAGTAGAGAGACGACGGTATTAAACCCTGTTTAAACCTTAGAATGGTATAAGTATTATTCCCTTGTACAAGGCAGTTGTTGCCAACCGTAGGTTGTATGGTGAGGATCAACCCAGGCCCATTTCCTGCAGGAGAAACCATAAATTGTTAACCACCATGAGATATCGATAGTTAGTTAGTATTGGCGCCAGACCCGTCAGCTAAGAAGACCCAATCTCGGAATAACCTTACCAAGAGGAAAGGACAGAAGAATTGTGGTAAAGGTTATGCCACTACCTGAAGAGCCAGAGAAGGGATTATCTCGAGCATTTGAGAAGACCGGCCCCGTCAAGAATCAGGATGGAGTGCATGAGTATTGATGGGACCATAACGATGTTTCTAAGGGTGGTAGCACCCCAGACCCCCTGTGATGATCAACGGATTTTGAGAAGACCCCAAACCTAACCTATTTCTTGCTAGCCTCTCCGAATCTCGAGGACGAGATTCATTTTAAGGGTGGTAGTTTGTAACATCCCAAAATTTTAAATTTTGGAATGTTATAATAAACAGATAGATTGTATTGATTGTTTGATTGATTGTCTGAAAGTGAGTGAATTCGAAACTTTTTGAAAGTTAAATGAGAGGGAATAAAAGGACTTTCCCAAACTTTCATCTTTGCTTTCTGATCTCCATGAATTCAAATTCTTTTCAAATACAAAACCCTTGAGCGAAGATGATATGACTTCTTCCATTTAATTAAATGAAAGGGTATTTGAAAATATTTGAATTTCATTTGGAAATATTTCCAATTCTCAAACTTTATGCAACTCAATGATTTTCACGAGAGAAGATAAAATGACTTCTTCAAAACATATGAAATATGAGTTGGAAGTTTAAAAGGATCAAATTCAAAGTCCCTTTGAAATTATTTTCAATTTGGAGTTATTTGGGTTTATTCAAATTATTTTTCTCCAAAAATAAAATATACGGAAAATAGGGTAACATGATTCCCTACAACAGAAAATTGGAGAGAAATAAATTTGAAATCATTTTGGTAATTTTAAAAATGATTTTTATTGGATTTTATTAAGGCAGTAGCACTGTCTGATTTATTTGAATTTTTGAGGATTTTATTTGACGTTACAAAAATGTTCATGTTGTAGGAAATCTTTTTCTGGAAATTTTGATATATTATATGACTATATAATTTTTTTATTTATTTTGTTTTTAATTATTTTGTTTGTCTGAAAAAAAACATGTTTTGAAAAAATCTGACCGACCGGACCGGGCCGGCCCAGCTAGCCAGCCAGGTCGCGGCCCAGCCGGCCCACGCCGCTTGCCCGCACCGAGCGGGACTCCTCCCACTGCACGCGCCGCCGCCGTGTCGGCCTCGACGTCCGAGCGTGCCGCCGCCGGAGTCCGCGTCCCCTGGCCCCTCCTCCAAGCCGCGCCCCCCTGGCCTTTATAAGGCGAGACCGCCGCCCCGCCCCTCTCTTCTTGTCTGCCGCCGCCGCATCCCGCACTCGCCGGAGTTGCCGCCGCCACCGAGCTTCGTCGCCGACGCCCGGCTCCGCCACGCCACTCCCGACCGACGCCGCCCCCTCCATCCTCACCGCCGCGCTGAGCCGAGCCCCCTGACGCCCTCGCCGCCGCCGGAG
Source organism: Triticum aestivum (assembly GCF_018294505.1). Taxonomy (NCBI): domain Eukaryota; kingdom Viridiplantae; phylum Streptophyta; class Magnoliopsida; order Poales; family Poaceae; genus Triticum; species Triticum aestivum. The sequence continues at coordinate 5,124,529 of NC_057805.1, forward strand.
ACCCACCGGAGCCGTCGCCCCGTCGATGTCCGAGCCCCCGCCGCCATCTCCCTCGTCGCCGGCGACTCCATCCGCCGCGGTAACCGCCGCCCTTCCCTCGCCGTCAGATCTGAATCCAATGGACCAGATCGGTTCTATTTTTTTAAACGGTTTTCTTTAATTAGTTAACGCTCGCTGTTTACCTCTCCGCAGCGAACGAATTTCGTCAGTTAGCGTTCGGCAGCGAACGTTCTTTCTGTAGAGCTTTTCTTTTTCTTTTAGTTCCGGTCAGGGACCTATTTGTGATGATTTATTTTACAGATTAGCCCCTGGTTTTCAAACGATCACAACTTTTCACTCGTTTGTCCAAATCCAGTAAAACAACTCAAACATGTTTTTGAAATTTTAAAATTTGAATTAGATCAGATTTGAATTTGAATCTTCTTTTGATCGTAACTTGAGTTTCGTAGCTCCGATTTAGTTGATTCTTTTTGCAAATCGAAGCTCTTGACCTAAACTTCCTGATAAGGCCAAATTCATATAATTTTGGTACTGTTAGAAATTGTTTTATGTTGCAAGAGTTATTTGCTTGGTTTTGATGTTTTCCGAATCGTCTTCTTCGTTCTTTCTGATCTTTTGAGTGATTGCTTATGTGTGGTTACTATTGCTTGCTTTCGATAGATTGAAACGGAGTGTGACGAGTAGATCTATCAAGAGTTATGAGTGCGAATCATCTTCATCAGCATTGCAGGCAAGTAACACTTTGATCATACCTCTTTGACTACCCAGTTTTATTGCATTAGATCAACCCTCAAACATTGCATGATTAGGATCTAATTAAATTGTGGGTTCTGGAAAGTAGATGAGGTAGTACCTATTGCCCTGTTTATTAGCAAACCCTTGGGAGTTACTTCTATGTTTGCTTATATTGTTATGCTATGCTAGTAGACGTGGATTGGGTTTGAGTGTTACCATGACAGATGTGAGATTGTTAATTAATGGTTAAACTTAAGGTGGCAACTAAAACACACATCTGGGTGGATTGAGGTACCTGGGTATTCCAGGATTGCCTGTTTTTCTTTTGGACCGCCACCCAGGCTCAAAGGGATCATGAGATTTTTCATGCTAGAAACTTCCGTGTACAGCCGCAAGCTATTATGGGCTCTAGCATAGTTGATTAAGTTGTGTGAACTCTTACAGTGGTAGACTAGCAGATGTAGGGGATGTAGGTTGGTACGGTCTATCACATCGTAAGGTGCAAACGCTTCTGAAAGACTATGTCTCGGTCATCCGTTTCTCAAACACCATGAAGTGCGAGAATCCCAACGGAGGAGATCGAGTCTTGTGGGAAAAGCGCACAAACCTCTGCAGAGTGTACAAACTAATCATGATTAGCCGTGTCCCCGGTTATGGACATCTTGAGTATCTAGTTCTTGGATTATCCCGTTGATCTCATCATGTTACTTTAATTAATCTTGTTGGGTTAATGATGATACTTAATTGGGATTGAGATGCTGTCAACCATCTCAATGTTTAACAACCACCATGATAGTTAAATAAAATTTATTCCTTTGTAGTAGGGAAAAATTGGCTTTTCGCAAAAACATTATAACCATAGAGCTTTTCCACCAGCCATATATGCATGTAGTGATAGCCTTTGTTCATCATTTCTCTATGGTGTGTATTTGCCAGCATATTCCATGTGCTGACCCGTTTTCGGGCTGCAACGTTTCATGTTGCAGGATTCTTACGACGAGTAAGTGATACGTTAGGGTTACGATTTCTACACTCAACTTTGCCGTTGGTGTTGATGGGAATCCACAACCTTGTGACTTCCGCTATTTGGATTGAGGTAATAGTATTTACGTTACTTTATACATGTCATTTACCTCTGTTATAAATCCTCGAGTACTGTGTGTGTCAGCATACCGATCCAGGGATGACACTTAAGCACAGAGACTTGATCCATTCAGGTCGGGTCGCTACAAGTCATCAATGCGGGGTGAAATTCCAGAAATTCCATGGACCAGCCACACCCAGAAAAGTACGCCCAGGAATCTCTCTCCTTCTTGCACGCAGCAAGCAGCTCTTTAGAGTCATCATAAACCGTAGGGGATCTATCGTAGTCCTTTTGATAAGTAAGAGTTTTGAACCCAACAAGGAGCAGAAGGAAATGACAAGTGGTTTCAGTAAGGTATTCTCTGGAAGCACTGAAGTTATTGGTAACAGATAGTTTTGTGATAAGGTAATTCCTAACGGGTAACAAGTAACAAAAGTAAATAAGGTGCAGCAAGGTGGCCCAATCCTTTTTGTAGCAAAGGACAAGCCTGGACAAATTCTTATATGAAGGAAAACGCTCCCGAGGACACATGGGAATTATCGTCAAGCTAGTTTTCATCACGCTCATATGATTCATGTTCGTTACTTTGATAATTTGGTATGTGGGTGGACCGATGCTTGGGTACTGCCCTTTCTTGGACAAGCATCCCACTTATGATTAACCCCTATTGCAAGCCTCCGCAACTACAAAAGAAGTATTAAGGTAAACCTAACCATAGCATGAAACATATGGATCCAAATCAGCCCCTTACGAAGCAACTCATAAACTAGGGTTTAAGGTTCTGTCACTCTAGCAACCCATCTTCTACTTATTACTTCCCAATGCCTTCCTCTAGGCCCAAACAATGGTGAAGTGTCATGTAGTCGTCGTTCACATAACACCACTAGAGGAAAGACAACATACATCTCATCAAAATATCGAACGAATACCAAATTCACATGACTACTTATAGCAAGACTTCTCCCATGTCCTCAGGAACAAATGTAACTACTCACAAATCATATTCATGTTCATAATCAGAGGGGTGTTAATATGCATATAGGATCTGAACATATTATCTTCCACCGAATAAACCAACTAGCATCAACTACAAGGAGTAATCAACACTACTAGCAACCCACAGGTACCAATCTGAGGCTTTGAGGCAAAGATCGGATACAAGAGATGAACTAGGGTTTGAGAGGAGATGGTGCTGGTGAAGATGTTGATGGAGATTGACCCCCTCCTATTGAGAGGATCGATGGTGATGACGATGGTGACGATTTCCCCCTCCCGGAGGGATGTTTCCCCGACAGAACAGCTCCGCCGGAGCCCTAGATTGGTTCCGCCTCGTGCTGGCGGTGTCTCGTCCCGAAAGCTTGCTTATGATTTTTTCCAGGGTAAAAGACTACATATAGCAGAAGATGGGCACCGGAGGCCTGCCAAGGGGCCCACGAGGCAGGGGGCGCGCCCCCACCCTCGTGGATGGTGGGTGCCCCCCCTCTGGTATTTTCTTCGCTCAGTATTTTTTATTAATTCCAAAAATAACTTCCGTGGAGTTTCAGGGCTTTTGGAGTTGTGCAGAATAGGTCTCTAATATTTGCTCCTTTTCCAGCCCAGAATTCCAGCTGCCGGCATTCTCCCTCTTCATGTAAACCTTGTAAAATAAGAGAGAAAAGGCATAAGTATTGTGACATAATGTGTAATAACAGCCCATAATGCAATAAATATCAATATCAAAGCATGATGCAAAATGGACGTATCAGCACCCAGCCCTGTCTGAATCATAGTTTTGTTCGGATAATGTGTGGACAAATATTCTGCGAATAAATGATTAGGAAATTGTATGAAGAGAACATTATATGTGTCCCCATAGACATGCTCATTTCCTCTAAATATATTGACATTAATATTTAATCTGTCGATTTAAAATCTGAAACGAGAGCAGCTTTTTGAGTTTACTTTTTTTACAGGTTTCTCAAAGATGCAGAAGTTGATGGATGCTTGGAAGATCTACAAGTTGCTGGAGGTTTGCAAGATCTACAAGTTAGTGGAGTGATAACATATATGTAATATGCCTTGTTTGTTGTACCTGGAGACATTGCAATGTTTTACTCTGCTCATTTTGGTGGTTGTTTTGGCACACAAGCCATTGTATCCTCATTTTGCTTGTGTGCCACAACTTTTGTTTATCTTGAAACATATGTACACATGTCTTTGGTCTGTTTATATTATTGAACGAGGCCTTACATATAACTTTGATTGAAACACATGTATAAATTGCATGATCTGACATGATTGTTTGAACATACGGATTGGATAATTAAATAAGGGGTATGTTACCCATAACAATTCAGATTGCTTATGAAAAAACACGTGATGGCATACTACCTGCCGGGTAAATGTGTTTGTGCAGGCAGTGAAACTACGGCAATTGTAGTTCCTACCCTAGGACACAGTCTGCCGGGAGATATAAAGGTCAGGGCAGAGAAACTGCCGGGGATTGTTTACTTGTCGGGAGAAGTAATCCATGGCAGCCGTTGTCGTGGCAGTTCTATCTGCTTCGAGAAACTCTGTCCCGACAGTATTTCTGCCCTTGTAAGGGCGTTCTCCCGGCAGATTATATGCCATTGCATTGGTGTTGTGGTGTAGTGGAGAGTAGCAGCAGCAGCAGACTTGCAAGGCTGAAGCCCGGCGCCGGCGGCTCGACTCCTGACGCACTGTTGCCCGCACCTGGCGCGCTTGCTCAACGCCAGCTGCGTCTCGCCGCCGCCTTCCGTGGTCCCTTCTCTGCGTCCTGCTTTGGCGGCGGCATCCTGGGCGACGAGACCAAGTCAGGGTGGAGCCGCCGTGGCCTCGGGCGCTTCCTCAGCTCCATCCCCATCCCTCCCCCCTCTCTCTATGCTTGTGGCTGCGGGCGCCGTGCACTGCTGCGTGCGGGAGGAGGTGCGGGCGAAGCAACATGGGTTTTGAAATTTACAAATGGTTATTGGGATTGAAGGAACTGCAAGGCGTATCTAAAGATAACTGAAAGGGATGTGGTATGTACCTGAGTGAGGAGTAAGGAAGAGAAGCATGGACCGGAGATATCAGGAGATATCCACCAGTTATCGAACGTAACCAGAGGAGAGCGGTAAAATCCAGATGTAATTCACGTTGTACTGACCAAGTGAGGTCATTTTGGTGGTTGTCTTGTCTTCTTCCTCGAGCTCCCTCCAGATCGCCTCCAAATCAGGAGCGCGCATCTCTCGATCCATCCCAGGAATTAGTTCGGGTCCTCACGCTGTCTTCTTCCTTTTCTGAAAACTTTTGTCAGTTGATTGAAAGGGGAAGGAGCACACTGTTTCCTGGGTTGCAGATTGTACAGTGTCAAAATAACCTGCATCTACGTCAAGTGATATCCAAGCTTGCATCATTGCACGGTCCAATGAAGCTCTTTGTGCTCAAATATTAGCACTGTCATGTTTCCCTTTCGTTCAAACTAACAACAACAACAACAAAGCCTTTAGTCCCAAATAAATTGGGATAGGCTAGAGGTTCAAACTAACAACATCCATATGTAATTCACGTTGTACTGACCAAGTGAGGTCATTTTGGTGGCTGTGTTGTCTTCTTCCCCGAACTCCCTCCAGATCGCCTCCAAATCAGGAGCGCGCATCTCTCGATCCATCCAAGGAATTAGTTCGGTTCCTCACACTGTCTTCTTCCTTTTCTGAAAACTTCTGTCAGTTGATTGAAAGGGGAAGGAGCACACTGTTTCCGGGGTTGCAGATTGTACAGTGTCAAAATAACCTGCATCTACATCAAGTGATATCCAAGCTTGCATCGTTGCACGATCCAATGAAGCTCTTTGTGCTCAAATATTAGCACTGTCATGTTTCCCTTTGGTTAAAACTAACAACAATAACAATAACAACAAAGCCTTTAGTCCCAAATAAATTGGGATAGGCTAGAGGTTCAAACTAACAACAACAACAACAACAACAATGATAAAATCCTACTCCAGGCTGCTCTTGGACTTTGATTACAAGAAGAAACAGTTCCAAGGACACACGTACAACTGCATGTCTTGATTCAAGAAAGAAAACACGATCCATGCTATCATACATGCCAGTTTGGCTGCTACTCTGGTCATCTTTTTTTTTGCAGCATAACATATCAGTTCATACTCTCATCGCCAGGTTTGGCTACCGCCTTCTCACTCTTGGCTACTGCCTGGATCACCGAGCACAACACTTCTGAAATCCCTGAGGAGCTAATAGTCGGTCGGCGCTTACTCCGGTTTGCACATGCCACGGAGCGTCTATAGGGATGATGCTATGACCACTCATGGTTTGGCTACTGCCTTCTCACTCCTGGCTACTGCCTGGATCACCGAGCACAACATTCTGAAATCCCTGAGGAGCTAACAGTCGGTCGACGCTCACTCAGGTTTGCACATGACACAGAGCGTTTCTACAGAGATGATGCTATGACCACTCATGGTTACAGGCTACTAATCTAGCATCATTATGATTTATAGGCATGTGCTCTTTACAATTGTATACTTGTGTAACTATGCAGGCCCAGCTGTACAAGAAATAACATTCTCAAAAAGACATAGTCAGTTCCCCCTAAAATAGAGTGCACTAAGGGTGAATCGCGTATCACCAACTGGTGTATTTGTGCTTCCATCACTCAAACCTCAAATAATAAGCAAGTTAGAGGTGTGACTCTATTTCGATTTCCAGGTATTGCTTCTTCGACAGCTTAACATGGTTGAAACTGAATGTCACGGTGACTTAACTAACTTGGGCGAAGGGATACATACCACAAACGCGAAAATGAGGAAACCCTGAAATCACTCCCTGAAAAATGCAAGAGGACGTAACAATTTTCTGTCTTCTTGAAGTATAAGCTAATCTCAATGGTCCTCTAAGCACAAGCACACATTCAGTGCATGATAGCACTCGGGGACCAAACGACTAAAGATAATTGGTTATGTGCATGTTATTATATGCTTGCGATTTTCAAGAGAGACAGAGAAGTAAATGAATAAAACATTGGCAGATGTTTGGATTGCAGCACAAAGACATTCTAGACGTTGCCTAACTTAGCACAGTAATAAGTGCCTAAATACAAATTTCATATAACTTTTCATTTAAGGTATAGTTGCAACTTTCCAAGTGGCATTGGCATTAGAATGTGACAGTCGAATGATTAACAAGTCAGGAAGTCGCTACAGTTTGTAGGAAGAGGCAACTTACCAGAAGAGCGCACGGATATCACATATGATGGCAATCAATGTTAGCAGCTTGCCATGATTCTGCACATGGACCACAATCGGAACACATGGTTATCTGTCGGGTATGGCTAGTTGTTCATTCATTCCAACTTGGTTATTTACTTAGGTTTGAGATGTTACTAAGGGTAATTAAATTAACAAAGGGCTGAGATATTACTAACCAAAAGAGCAAAAGCAACACATCCAACATAAATAGCTGGTGAATATAAACAAGAACTACATCAAGCATCATCCTTAGTTGTTTATTTGTCCCCATTATGAAGGCTGTGCTGCCCAGCAAAGGTTCAAATCAGCATAATGCAAAATGCAAATATTCAAGAAACAAAGCTAGTGGAGCCAATGCAAGAGCAGGACATATATATCAAACTGGCATTCGACAGGATCATATGATTCACACTTGAAAGTTTGACTATAGCTAACGCGAATGTAGAAGAGTAATAATGTTCAGAACAAATATCGCATAAGCATGGCATTTGAAACATCAACTCCGACTAAGAGAAGACAAAGCATCAGTTTACTAGCACAGATAGGTTAAATGTGACGTTCGAGCCTACCGTGAAGAGCAAACCCAGCATAGAAATCATTGTGTTGACTAACCTAAAGTTCTTAATGCTGAAGAAATAGGCATTTACGCCTACGACTCGTTTCTTTAGACTTAGATTTGGTAAGCCTGAATGTCTGAATAACACACATTTGATACTTGGAAGGAATGGCATCAGCCATTTCTGAAGTACTCCACAGTAAGCATAACTCATAACGATGTTTTTTGATCCACCGGTATATAGGATCCAACTGCTGAAAACAGCGTCATGCTGGCGAGTCCAGCAACCAAGCAAGCCGCGAAGCCGTAGACCCGCTGAATCTGTTGGAAAAATGAGCACGCGCAGCCGAGGAGCCTCGTGGCCGGCTAGCTGCTACTCCGCTACGACACGAGCACGCGCAGGAGGTCCCCTGCATGTGTCGCCTCGGCTACGACGGCGGCCGTGGGTGCTGGCGGCACCGTCGGAAGCAGGGCTGGAGCGTGGACGGCCGACGGCGTCGGAGGTAGATGCATGGGTGGCACGGGTTTGTGACGCTTGTGGGCTTGTGGCACGGCCGCGCGGGGGAAGTCAGGCCGGGTCAGTGTATGGAGGCGAGGCGGCGTCGGAGGGAGCTGCAGGGGGGCGGCAGATCGGCCGCGCACCACAGACCGGAGCCGGCGGCCTGTGGGCATGGCGTTGACCATGGAAGTAGGGAAAAAATTGAAAAGAGATGAGAGGCTGACTAGTGGGGCCATCTTCCACCTCACCATATTGTCCATGTAGACATGCCAAATCAGCCTGACAGACAGGTCCCACTCATCAGTTTTGCTGTTAGAGGCGGTTCAGTTCCGAATTAGTGCGATTTGTTACTCACTTGCCGCAGAGTTGGTGGGTTTTTGTAATTTTTAGCAAAAACGATAGTTGTTTAGTACTCTAGCCACAAATATTGTGGTTTTGAGCAATTTATTCGGTTGGCATGAACATATGTGCTTACATGAAGGCTGAGAGCACATTATGAATCATCTCAATGATCATGAAAACTATTATCTGCTTACGCAATCACTGGTTTGTAAGAGTAATCCCTGAGGTCTTCTGCTTCTGCTTAGAAAGGATCTTTGGTTTGTTCATGTCCTTTGCTCCTACTTAGAAGCATATTTGGTTTATTCATGTCTATCCTTTAGAGTCGAGGTAAATACACTAGCAGTCATAGAATTTGCACCTGATGGTCATTTTGGTGCATAAACTTGTAAAATATGTGCTTGCAGTCATCAAACTTGTACGAACGTGCAAATACGGTCACATTTCGCGTACACGGACGTATTCGTTGCCCAGGCGCTTCGGGGGAAGAGGGCGGCGCGGCGCAGCTTCGGCCGGCGGGGAAAAGAAAGGGGTGGTGCAGCTTCGGGCGGCGGGTAGAAGAAAGCGCCGACGTGGCTTCGGGCGGTGGGAAGAAGGAAGGGGCGGCGTGGCGCTGATTCGGGCGAAACCCATGCTGGTTCGTGCTTGATTTTGGCCCGGAGTAGGTTCGGGTGAAAGTCATGCCAGCTTGTGTGCATTTTGTAGATGGATTGGAGTTCGTCCTCGTCGTCTTTGCCCGACGATTCGGACATAGAAAATTTGGTCCTCGACGACGATGATGAGAACTTAGTGTTGTTGCATCTCGTCGATGAATTTGAGGCGGGGCCGAAGAAAAAGCGGCACAGATCGACGGTTGGCCGGCTACGCATTCCCCGCAACCGAGCTCTCGGCGACAAAATGCTCATGAAGGACTACTTCGCCGAGGTACCGACATATTCGGCTTACCTCTTTCGTAGGCGATACCGAATGCGTAGGTTACTTTTCGTCCACATCGTCGAGGCTTGCGAGCAAAATTGCCGTTTCTTCACCCCCATGTAGGAATGCTGCCGGTTTCATTGGTTTTAGTGCATATAAAAAAATCGGCGGCCATGAAAGTGATTGCATATGGTGTTCCGGCCGACTAAGCGGATGACTATTTTCGCATTGGCGAAGATACGACCACCAAAAGTGTCTGTGTCTTTGCGAAGACAATAATCCTGGTTTTTGGCCCAGAGTATCTTCGAGCTCCAAATTAAGAGGACATAAAAAAGCTCATGGCAATGAATGAAACAAGAGGATGGCCGGGCATGCTAGCTAGTATTGATTGCATGCATTGGAGGTGGAAGAACATCCCGGTGGCTTGGGCAGGGCAATACACCGACCACAAATGTAAACCCACCGGCGTGCTTGAAGCCGTGGCTTCACATGATCTATGGATTTGTCATTGCTTCTTTGGTTTGATGGGGATATCGAGAGGGCATTTCATGTATTGCAAGCTCGGTTTGTCATTGTTTGAGGTCATGCTCGCTTCTGGGTAAAAAATCCCTCCGAAACATGATGACTGCTTGGAACAGATGAGACCAATGCATTTCTTGAGACCAACCGGAAAATTGAGAACCGTGATTCGCACAACCAACTCCAACATCATCTTATTGAGCATCGGTGGCAGCTCTATGGGGGGAGATAGATCCCCATTTGTATCCATTTATATTCGTGTGAGATTTGAACAATTTGATGTTGTAATGATTATTTGAATTCAAACATTTGTTGTAACGATGACTGTTGTTGTATTATGAGTTGCTTGACCATTTATACATTCGTATGTTGAATTTATTTTAGATTCCTTTCGGTTGACATTATTGTGAAATGTGCAATTTGTTTGATGTTTTATGAAAAGTTTACATTGTGGCGAGCAGTCCAGCCGAACAAGATCCCGCAAACGCGTCCCGCAAAACATCTGCGGGATCTGTTCGGCCGGAGCGCTCGCCGCACCGTATTTTTTTAACTGGAGCCCTTATACGCGTTTTGTGGGACGTGCATTTGCGGGATCTGTTAGAGATGCTTAAAACGCAGCAATGCTATTTATTGCACATACATTTCAGGAAAAATGTGTTTTTGGAAAAAAAACAAAACAAAATTAAAAAAATTCATGAATTAGAAAAAAAATTCATGCCCACTTAGATTGTAGGAAGGAGGGGGGGGGGGGGGGGGTACGCGTTGTTTGCGAATAACCCATTCAGGGGTGCTTAAGGTGCCGTTTATGTTTGGTGGAGTCCAGTCGCATGAAGAGGGGCCCACCGCACTAACCATTAGACCAAAGTAACCTTGTTGTCTACTAAAAGAAAGCAGTGGTAGTTAACCTTTTCATTTATTAAAATGTTACATATACCCAATATAAATTATCTGAAAAAGAAACATAAATTCAAAAACAACTCCATGGATTTTTTAAAAAGCTCATCAAATGTTAAGAAAAAAATTAGAAGTTCAACAATTTTGGGAAAAAACATCGGATTCAAAAAAAGTTCATCGAGTTCGAAAATAAGTTCAGCGGCTACAAAAAAAAGTTCATTGAATTTGAAAAAAGATTATCAAAATTGAAAAAAATCATCGTAGCAATGTGGCGCGGAACAACTCTTCACCCCCTCCTCCTCATCCTTCGCTTACAATCAGATCGTGACAGGGAAAAGAAAACTAACAGACCTTGTTCGCAATTACTTAAAAAGTTATAATGGTTTTTTTTGTTCTTCCAATCATGCTGCCTCCGCTTTCTCTTTCTTAACTGTTGAAGTTGGTGGTTGTTGCAGCGATGGAACTTACCTGCTCAATGAGATGTGGGAACAGAAAACATTTGATCTGAGGATCGAGTTCTTCGCTCTTAGGAGGGTGGACAAGAAAGCTGCTGACAAGATATGCAACAAGAAGAGCAAATAGTATGTACCCAACTTGTTTATATATGGACTATGATGATTTCATATGTGTCGCCCCAGTCTTAGTGTCCGTATAGGTGTTCATGACATAAACAAGAAGATGAAATTTCATATGATTCAATAAAAAAGTAAAACATGGGCCCTGAATAAACATAAATATCATTATTTATACTAAATTTATTTGTAACTTCTGCACTATTTTTTCTAAGTTACAATCATATATAATATATTGAGGTAACTCTCATAAAGTGTTAAAATTGTTTATTTTACATTTCAGTGTGTTACACTTCTAATTTTTTAAAGAAAGAACCTTTCTAAATGAGACGAAGTATTAAAGAAACAACACATGTATTCCCAGATTAATTTGGGCAAGTTAATTAATAATTTACATCTTGGCAGGAATCCCAAAAGTGTGTGGTATATGAAATATCTTTTCTAGTTTATAATTAGATATGTGCAAATAAAAAATCTGTCTTATTCTAGATAGATAGCGAGTAGTTGACAAACTGCATCAGGATCCCCTGATCTCCACCATTTATCATTATTTTGACAAAGGGTGAATTTTATTGGCTCAAAATGAAGCATCAAGAGGATACAAACACAATTAGACCACCCGGCCTGTGCATAGCTAAGATGCACACAGGCAACACCAACACACGCATACAAGAACATGCCAACATATAGCAAAGTCATATAAGACCAAAGCTATGTATAGGCGAAGAAAATACACAAAAGAGATCAGATATCCACATTCGGCAAACTACATCAATGACCATATCCGCACCAACCATCTCATGACACCACACAAACAACGAAGTTCTTCAACATCAACACCTTCAAGAAGGGAGTGACGCTCAATAGCAGCCGCCACCAGATCCGACCACTCAAGATTGGAATCTAGGTTTTCACCCTGAAGAAACGATCCAAGCATATCCGAGCAATGCCTTCAACAAAGTAACGACGTAAAAACATCGCCATTGTCAGGCATGACTAACTCGGGTCACCCAGGCTTTCACCTCGGAGCTTGAGACCGGGTGCTCGAGTAGCACCACCATCAAGTCACTCAAGTGTTGTCGCCACCATATTTCCACCATCCCAGCAGCTGCAAGTGGTGTGTTAGTCGTCGCTGCACCACCATTCCTCCGCGTCAAACCGACGTCCATAAGTGCAAAAAGGCAGGGTCTTGGCTGCAAGAATATGTTATTTGTGGGGATGGAAAAAGAAAAAAAGGACAGGCTGATCAACTCAACTTTCCTCGGGCGAAAAACAAAACAACCCCGAAATAATCGCTTGGTGCGTTGGCTCAAAAAAAGGTGATATATAATAAATAAAAAAGAATAAGAAAAAAGGGGAAAGGAAAATAAAAGAAAAAAAGACAAGGAGGAGGAGGAGGAGAGAGGTGCGTATGCATGCATCGCCTCATGTGTACTCAACACAGCCGGCCGGCCGAATCAATCCATCTCTACAGTACAGGCTACAGCGCGCATGCAGCATTATATACAAATACAAACCCGTCCGGCAAGCTGAACCAATGGGTATTTAAATGCATTCATGCGAAAGCGATGCCCTCGCGCGCGGCTCGCGTGGTCTGTCATCTTTCGCTCGCGCGTCAAAGTCTTCATCGACCCGGCCGTACCACTGCTATTAGATTTCATCCACCTCGGATCTATCTGCTAGATAAACATCCACGCACACACCGATCCAAGACGAAGCAACGGTTTGTGACCCATCCAGCTTGAACCCTTGAACCGATCGATGGCCGGCAAGCTGACTCCTCCCGATTACGGCTACCCCGACGACGGCGGCGACCGGCCGCCCTTTGTCCTCATCGATCCAAAACGCCTACTTGGATCAGTCCATGAATTGAGTAGTGAGGCTTGACTAGATGAGTTACGTAGTGCTCAAGACAAGAAAGACACAGCCGAATCAATCCATGTCTAGAGGCTACAGCGCGCAGCATACAATACAATACAATACAATTCAATTGATACGCTCTCTCCTTTGCGCTGCGTACAATTCACGGATGGAAGGAAACGTGACCTTAATTCGTTGCGCCCGAGCGCTCCGTCGGTATGCTCGATCGCTAGCCTCCTCCGTGATCGCTCGGTCGCGCGCACCTAAGTAGTCCTCATCGCTTGTTTCGGCTCTGAATGACCGACGCACTGAAACCAGAGCCCAAACGGCCGCAGTCTAGATCAACGGGAAGCACCAATGTCTTTGTTACCCATGTCTCAAGAACTCCTAACGCTGGCCTTGCATAGACTTAAAGCCAACCAAGCAAAGAGAGTAAACCAACCCAGTACATGCCCAAAAGATTATGCAAGGCGTAAACACAACAAGCAAATCACCAATAGTATGGGCCCCTTTTATTCATCTGCACCTGTGTATCATCTGCCAGAGCCTTTCTTCTTCATTTACAACCAATGGTCTACAATGCCGTGTGATCCTTAATCTGCAACAATGCTGAGAAAGCTGCACAACTGTCAAGTCTTGTCAGTTCTCTGGTTGCAAAGGGCCTAATTTCTTCACCGTCCACCGATTCGTCTGCTGGTGCAAGGAAGCCCAGTAAATCAAGTCCGAGCACATCAAAAGTCAGTGCTTCAGCTCTACCTCCACCAATCGTTCAGCCTTCAGTTGCTAAGGAGACACCTGCCCCTATTAATTCGAGATGAAACCGAATTGAATTGCAGTGGGAGTAGTCGGAGTATAAGGGATCAAGCCAGCCTACCCAGCCGACATAGGTCGTAGGCTCCATATGCCGCAGCCGCCGGCCTTGGCGGCTCCGCCGCGCCCGCAGCCGCCGGCCAGTCAGGGATTACATCAAAAGTCTTAACAAAAGCATAAATATCTAAAGCCCGGTGCATGTGGCTATCACTTGCGCATGGTTTGGCGAAGGGTCCGAACATCTATATGTGATTATATGATGCAAGTAACGATTGGTGAAGTGTGCCGAGGAGGGGGGCATATGCCCCCTCTCCATACAACTGATAGTCCCGTCGTGACTGTGCATCGCACCAGAACATGCTCTTTAATTAACCGCCCTTCCTTATTGAGCACGTACTCAAAGAAGAAGTCTGGGTCATTCTCCTTTCTGCTCCTCACAATATCGATTTCCGTGTCAGCATCACACTTTGCAATCAATTTCATTTTCTCTCTGCAGCACAGGTTGTAGACGTCTCGCCACACAAGGCCACACTTATCATACGAGCCATACCTACTGATGAAGTTATCATACGAGCCGCCTGCCATCGCTTCTTCTCCGTGTCCTGCTTCCCCAGCCGCGAGACCAAGTCGGCGAGACGAAGTGGTGGCCTGAACGTTCGCATCGGGTTGGGGGCTTGTAGTTCATGAGCTGCATCATCAAAATTTTGGTTTGGCTCGCCCTTGATGTCCACCATTTAAAATGTAGAAAGGTATTTTACAAAAAGAATAAATACACCCAGCCAATTAGTCGGCCACATATGCTAGTAAAAGAGTGGATTATTGTTCCATAACCAAGTCCAACATCAAGTTAATTACTTATGTTTTTGGCAAACTTTGGTCGTCTTTCGAGATGTAGTAGAGGTTTTTGTACTTTAAAAAACTGACAATAGAACTTCATCGTGGAGGCCGATTTAAACTAGTTAATTAACTTTTTCTCTCTTGTTGTCGTTGTATTTACCAATGTTATTAGGCCTTGTGGCATTATGTTATTTTCACACGGTTTAATGTACACAAGATTCCGTGTCTGCATATGTTTTTGTTTGGAAGGCATTTTTCTTTTCTTTTATTTTCCTTGAAGTTAACCGTGCTTGGATTCTTTAAGCCATGTGTCATTCTGTTATTGCACATAGCTGAATGTATGTATTTATGCAAGATTATGTATGTGGACATTTTTTGTTTGTAAGATGATATCTTTTTTTCTCGTAAAATCTAGAAGAAAACAAGTCCAGTATAAATATATGAAACTAAAAAAGGTAGTGTTGACATGATTTCTTTTAACTACAACCACTATTTCTTTTTCACCATGTGGGACCCACTCATCATTGGTTTACCATTTACTCCCTCCGTTTTTAAATATAAGGTGTATTACTTTTCTTTAAAGTCAAACTTCTCTAATTTTGACCAAGTTTGTAGACAAAAATGTTAATGCCTAGAATACCAAATCATTATTACTATATTCACCAAGAAATATACTTTTATCTTTTAGATATTTACTATTGTAAATCTTTATATATTTTTTCTATAAAGTTGGTCAAACATTGACAAATTTTGACTTTTTCAACCACTGATACACCATATATTTAGGAACGGATGGAGTATTGTTTTCTCTCCTTCACCAAAAATGTCGATCGTGCATTGAGTCAACAATGCCCCAATGTTGGCGAACTTTCCCGCCAAAAGATCCGGTGCTACAATTTGATGGCTAATTTGCACGAGCTTCAATCATCGCTGTCGTTTGTACCAAACCCAAGTTGGAATATGATGCCCAACTCCCGCCGAATTGCTATTGTTGGCGTCAGCGTCACTAGTCCAACAAACAACAAGTCTAATGGGTCAGCTTTTCATCGACTTTCAACAAATTAAGCTAAATGCTAGTTCCCATTGGTTAGGGCCGGGGTATGCCTCAACTCTCGTGAAAAGAGTGGCCATTTATACAAATGGTACTTACCTCCCACATGGTATTTGACCTTTGTTGTCACAATTTTGCGACAACAGAAAGCGTTTGATCCAAATTCATCTATGCCAAAAGAGGCTATCTTATTTGGTGGTCTTGCTGCTATCACCATGAACTGTTATTGCCTTGGAGACACACTGAAATATGTCTAGATGCAGACTAAACTGAAGAACACACATACTCCCACCGTAAAGAAATATAAGAGTGTTTAGATCACCATCCGTAAAGAAATATAAGAGCGAGTACTACTGCTTCAAGCGATGCAATAATAACTGCCCTATTGAATGTTGTGGTATTTGGTGCCACATCCACCGGAGGTGTGTACTATATGCTATTTTTTTCTCCATTTTTAGTCGTGCTTCCGGACTGAAAATATTTTTTTTGAATGGCAATGTGCAAGGACATGACATGCTCTCATTCCTCAGAGTTGCTATTTAAGAATTCTAAGTGCTTGCTTCATAAGTAAGACTGGGGCATCCTCAGCTATGACGTGCGCTCACTTCATGTCTTTCCTCCATATTAGGTTCTCTCATCTGTGCTGGATCACCATAGAAGAAGTTGGATACTGAAATCCATGGCTTCACCACCAGGCACACCTAAACGGGTAAACATTCACTACCGGACTCGTCCCAGGGCCGTCGGCATAGATCTATGCCTACGGCAACCTTCGGCATAGCCCCGTCGGCATAGATCACGTCAGCGTAGTCTTGTCAGACCGTCGTCATAGTTTTGCAGTCGACATAGGGGCCTATGCCGACGGCTACCGTTCGGCCGTCGGCATAGTTTAGCCGTCGGCAGTGTTTTTCGCCTGACGGCAACGGACGGCGCCGTCAAAAGCGCCGACGAATCACGGGAAGCCACGTGGCATAGGTATGCCGACGGCCAAGGTGGAGATCTATGCCGACGGCTAGGCCGTCGGCATACCTATGCCACGTGGCTCCCCGTGGTGCCTCTTGGCGGCAGGGCTATGCCTGCGGCAAAGCCGTCGGCAGACGGCTTTGCCGTAGGCATAGCCCTGCCACGTGGCGTCCTCTGGTGCCTCCTGGCAGCAGGGCTATGCCTACGGCAAAGCCGTCGGCATAGATGCTCCCAGGGCTTCCCAGGGCCTGCCACGTGGCAGAGCTATGCCTACGGCAAAGCCGACGGCTTTGCCGTAGGCATAGATTTTTTTAGTATTTTCCCTGTTTTCTCTTTTTCAATTCATTTGACAGCATTTCAAAGCAGAAAATATAGGATTATGCAGAAATATGACAGTTCATCATCTAAACATACTCAAGTTCATCATCATCATTTAAACATACTCAAGTTCATCATCTAAAGATCATCACCGTCGAAAGTGCATGAACATAAGTAGTGCAAGACATGAAACATCATTTCAAAGTAAGAACATGAAAGGTATGGCACGACATCAAGCAAGACCACTGCCGCCAAAACCACCACCGCCAAAACCACCACCGCCAAGACCTCCTCCGCCAAAACCACCACCGCCAAGACCAGGATCACTCTGCCAGATCGGAGTGACTGGGGTCGACGTAGCAGGAGTCGAGCCACCAGTCACCTACATGTCTGAGAGAAGGTTCTAACAGTAAATATGATATGATAGTGTTGAATGAACGAGAACTAGTTTGTCAGTAATTAGGCAAATGTACTAACCGGACTATCACCGCCTAGTGCCACCCATTCCTCGAACGTGGGAATGTGTGGGGCTTCTCCCGCAGGTGGTGGTGGGGGTCCAACTTGTGGTGGCTCCGTGCGATTAGTCCAAGACGCCAACATAGCCTGGATGTTAGTTAAACAAGCAAAATAGAAGGCCAGAAGGAATGAAAGTGCAAATTTTAGCTTGGTTTTAAGAGGGCAAAACTAACCGTCATCGCTTGATGGTTGTAATCATCGTTTGCCTTCACTGGTTGCAAGTCCTCCCGCACCTCAATATGCCTATGCTCGAGAAAGGCCTGATATGCCTACAAAATTGAGGTTGTTTCTAAGTGGGCAGTGCTGAAAATAAACTGAGAAAGTTAGAGACAAATAAGATAAGGGGAAGTACTTATAGCACGCTGGCGGGCTAAGGGAGGCTGCGAATGCCCTGTACTCTCTAACGGGCTCGGGTTGGTAGCCCGAAGCCGTGTGCACGAGACTGAATGAGTGATCAAGCCATCGAAACACGGATACCGGCCATGGGGCTTCCCCTGGATGGCCACCACTGCCGTGTCGTCGATCTGAGACTGGGCGACCTCAGGAACAGGAACATCCGGATGCAACTTCTCAAACTGCTGAGTGTAAGACTCCAGGTGCTCCTCGATCTTGCCGTAGTACTGGCTCTCGCCCTCCTTGCGATCACTCCGCTCGCGAGCCAGCTTCCACGACTCGATGTCTGAGAGCGGCCTCTTTAACTTGTCCTCCTGCAACGTCAAACAGAAGTTAGCCATACATAAGAACATGACGGTAAAGAAGAATAAAAATGCATCATGCATATAGATATACCTTCATGGCCTTGAAGCCCCAGAGGTTCCTGTTTCCTTTGCCGTGTGTCCCGTCTCTTCCACGGTTAGCCCAGGCCTTGCTGCTCTTGGCAGCAAACTCTACATCGTCGCCGAGCCACCTATCCACCAAACTCGCCCATCCGTCATCCCTTCCATAGCACCAACGAGGAACAACCTATGCAAATTTTGGAAGAATGACATGTGAGCACGAAACATATAGTTGACAGCTTGAAACAATGAAAAGTCAGTAATAGTTACCTTCATGAACTGCTCCCTGCTCAAGGTAAGTCGTTGCCTCTGCGCTTGAGATTTGGTCATCTTTTGATGAAGGTAGATGTGGTAGTACTGCGACACGGCAACCCAGCGCACCTCATACTGCAACTGACGAGCTTTCTTCTTTGCAGCCGCAAGCAAGACCACGTCGGCTCTGGCCTTGTGCTCGTCAAGAACTCTATAGAGTTGCTGCAATCATGCATAAACCAGAAGCAAACAAGGCATGAGTTGAGTGATTCAATGATAAACTATGAACGAAACTGAAGACAAGTGATTTAGAAGAGAACTTACCCAAAATTTGATGATCACGGCCTTAGCGGCCGTCCCATACTCCGCGTGGCTGGAAGCCTCGTAGTGGGCCCAGCTCGTGGCCAAAACCCGCTGCTGCGGGTCCCTGTCTGGCCGCGGACAGAATAGGCCCGGCCAAAACTCCTTCAATAGGACAGTGATAAGGCCGTTTGGTTTACGGCCCTTTCCGTGAAGGATCTAGTTCCTGCAAAAGAATCAAATGATTGCCATGTGTACAATAAGAAAATGTTGTCATGTGTTGAAAATATGATTGAGAGGCACTTACTCTGCCCCCGCAGGTTCAATGAGCCACTTGTGTGCCTCGATAGAAGGTGGTGTAGGTACTCCGGCAGTACCACGCAGCCACCCCTGTGGAGCACCCGGTGGCAAGTCACCCCACAACTCGGGGTCAACCTCCCCTCCACCACCCTCCTCGCCCTCCTCCTCACCCTCCTCCTCGGCCTCCTCCTCCTCGCCCTCCTCCTCCTCACCCTCCTCCTCCTCGCCATCAGGAACATACTCCTCCTCCTCAGACTCAGAAGGTGCCTCAGCATAGGAGGGCATCGAAGAAGACCCTCCTATTTTGGACACGGCCCGGAGTTTTTTGCCCCGGCTGCCTCTCCCCCCGACTCCTCGTCCTCTAGGGGCTCTCCCCCCACCCCTCCTCCTCTAGGGTCTCCTCCCCCGACCCATCCACCTCCCTGTGAGGTTCCATCCTCGCGTAGTCGGGAGGGAACCTTGTGGGCTCGTCCACTCCGAGTAAGTCCTTCGAATTTACTAAGGAAACTGGCGCCGCTGGACTTGCCCATGATTAGGAAACCTGCATTGAGAAGAGAATAAACAATTAGTAAGGATATCAAATAAACAAGAATACAGGAAAGACATTAATAACTGAAGAGCACATTAAGCATACTATTGTAATGATCATTAAAAGAACTTACATTTTCTAGAACCCATATGAATCATCACTATTGTAATCTATTTGTCGACCGGTCTCATCATCACTATCCCGCATATCTTATTCGTTGTCAGACGGAGGTGGAGGCTCTTCCTCATCGTCAGCGTCTTCATTTAACTTTTCAAGCATAATTATGTCTCTTTGATTCACAACTGCCTCACCATCAATCTGTGCGTCGTCGTCGTTGTTTGGGTCCAGTTCAACATAACCCAAGTCATCATCCTCGTTGTTTCAGACCACGTCATCATGTTCCTCTTGAAAGAACACTCCCTCGTATGTCATGGGGTTTATGTTGTAGTAATCATCATCGTTCGGGTCCGGTAGCTTACCATGTGGCGACACCTTGAACACAACTTCCCAACCCTTTAGGTACTCTTTCTGGCATGGGTAAGGCAGATAATATACTTGTGTGGCCTGGGTTGATGGTTTAAATTCAACTAAACCAACATAAGGTGTATGCCTCAGACCCTTTTTGGGGTCAAACCATCGGCATTTGAACACAGTGAGACTTAGGTGTTCGCGGCCACGTTTGACCTGGTCGCGGGTCTGGGAGCGCCATGGCCGCCGCCTCGCATGCTCGATTTGGAGCTTAGTAGGTCAGCTGAGTGAAGGGGGAGGGGGGTCGTCGACGGTGGGGGTGGGGGTGGGTGCGGCGGCGGATCCAAGTCCGTCAGAGGGAGATGGTTGGCTACGGGAATGGGAATGGGAATGAATAAACGAATAGGGAAGGAGAAAGGGTGGGTGGGTGGTTGACCACGAGATGGGCCACACCCCGGAGACGCTTGCCGCCTCATCGGACATGCCACAACACCACCCCACATGTATGAGGGGCAGGTGCGACGCTCCGGTCGCATCGCTACCGCCCAGGGCCCCCGTCCCGCCTAACCCTGGAGCGGTTGACCACGAGATCTAGCCCTTTGACTTCCCACGGACGGGCTTTGACCAGTCGACCTCTCCATCCGGTTGTGTCAGGTCAGCCCAGAGGTACACCTGGGAGCAACATCCGAGCCAAACCCACAGTTACATCCCCTCCGTGTAGACCCGACGCGTCCGTGTCCCCCCTCCAGGTGCCGGCGGCGGCGCCGTCCGTGAGGGGGGCCACACCCCGGAGACGCGTGCCGCCTCTTCGGACATGCCACAACACCACCCCGCATGTATGAGGGGCTGGTGCGACGCTCCGGTCGCATCGCTACCCCCAGGGCCCCGTCCCGCCTAACCCTGGAGCGGTTGACCACGAGATCTAGCCCTTTGACATTCCACGGATGGGCTTTGACCAGTGGACCTCTTCACCCGGTTGTGTCAGGTCAGCCCAGAGGGACACCTGGGAGCAACAGCCGGGCCGAACCCACAGATACATCCCCTCTGTGTAGACCCGACGCGTCCGTTTCCCCCCTCCAAGTGCCGGCGGCGGCGCCGTCTGTTAGGGGGGCCACACCCCGGAGACGCGTGCCGCCTCTTCGGACATGCCACAACACCACCCCGCATGTATGACGGCCCGGTGCGATGCTCCAGTCACATCGCTACCCCCCCCCCTCCCAGGGCCCCGTCCCGCCTAACCCTGGAACGGTTGACCACGAGATATAGGCCTTCGACATTCCACGGATGGGCTTTGACTAGTGGACCTCTCCACCCGGTTGTGTTAGGTCAGCCCAGAGGGACAGCTGGGAGCAACATCCGGGCCAAACCCACAGGTACATCCCCTCCGTGTAGACCCGACGCGTCCGTTTCCCCCCTCCAGGTGCCGGCGGCGGCGCCGTCCGTTAGGGGGGCCACGCCCCGGAGATGCGTGCCGCCTCTTCGAACATGCCACAACACCACCCGATTGTGGTAGGTCATCCCATAGAAACACTTGGGAGCAACGTCCCCTCCGTATAGACCCGATGCGGCTGTTTCCGCCCTCCAGGTGCCGGCGGCGGCGCCGTCCGTGAGGGGGGCACACCGCCGACGTGACGGGGTCACACTCCGGAGACGGGTGTCGAGCGTTTGCAACCGCCACAAAACTTCTGTCGGCATAGCTGTTTTTGATTTTAATAAAATATAAGGACCTATATTCAAAAGAACATGACGGCACATTATTAACGTGATCGAAAAAATACAAACTATATATATATTCATAATCTATGTTTTTTTTACAAAACTACATATATATTCATATAATAATACATAAAAAAGCATATGCTACATGTCTGTTAATATAATAATACATAAAAAAGCATAAAAATAACTATGCCGATGGCATTGCCATCGGCGTAGAGACGGCAGGGTTTAGGTGGGCGACGTGCCGCTGATCGCTGACGTGGCATGTATGCCGACGGCCGCCGTCGGTATACGTGCTGGACAGTGCGCCGCGGATCGGTGACGTGGCAGGCGGAGATATGCCGACGGCCGCCCGTCCCCACCGTCGGCGTAGATTTGACGACATTAGCCGCTGGTCACGGGCGGGGTCGCCGGGCCCACGGGTGTACCGACGGCAGCTGTCGGCGTGTTCTCAGCTAGGCTGACGGTCATTTGGTGCCGACGGGTGCCGTCGGCTTAGATCGGGGTAGCCCGACGGCCAGGACGTGGCTGTCGGCATAGCTCAAAATAGGCCGACGGCGGCCGTCAGCATTGTATTGGCCGTCGGGGTAGGACTCTTTTCCGGTAGTGATTCAGGCTGCCACAGATATACTCGGCAATATAAATAGAGCAACGACTATTCTGAAAAAATCAACCTTTGAGAATGGAACGCACGTACAGCTGTAGCTTGTTTTTTCGTTTCAGAGAGGGGAACATATATTTGTAGTTTTGTAAGCATACGTACATACAGCTGTAGCCGAGATCTCAAGCATACGTACATATAGCTGCAATTGCAGCATAGGTATTACTATGACGGCTCAGTGTGTTTTTAGGTCAAGATCAGATTATCCACCCTAAACCCTGCACTATCTATGGGTATCTGATATGGTGATTCCAGTAAGTTACACTTTGAGATATGCCGAGATCCTACTTGCAACATAGGCGCCCTTGGTTAAACCAAAAGTCCTCTTGGCGGGAAACTCGGCCACGTTCTTAACGGTCTTGGTCTCCATGTCAACAGCAAGCACCCAAGCTGTGTGTCTCATTGTGGTGTAGTCAATCTTGGCGAGGAAGTAAACAATGGGATCATTCTGGAGGCTAATGGTGGGCAGACCAACGTGTAGAGTCGACAAGGTTGGGTGGGCAGCCGTGGCACCAGAACCGTCAACCTTTATATGGGCGGAATCGAGCTTGGAAACCATGCGCCAATCCTTGGGCGAGGGGTGGCTGGTCTTTCCGAGGCTCCATGCTGCAACCTCCCAACGATGATGCTGCGAATTGGAGGAGCTGCTGTCGGGGTGAACGAACATCTCGACATACTTGATGGAGTTGTCCACTAGGGCAACGTCACGAACAGCCCTTGGCTCGCCATACCCCACGTGGGGGCCGGGCATGATGGGCGGTGGCAGCTTCAGGTAGGTGAGCTTGGGGCGTTTGGCAAGCACGTCGCAGAAGATGATGTCGTCCCAGAGATCCACCCAGGTGACGGTGCGTTTGGGGCCTCCGATGGTGAGTGTCTTGCTTGTGGAGTGGTCTTCTGGACATGACCCAAGCACCACCGGCTTCTTGGTCCAGGTCCCGGTATTAGATTGATAGATGCAGAGCTGAGGAGATGGTACACCTAAAAAGACATGAGCTTGTGCAGCAACGACGAAGCTGCAGCTGCCGCAGTAATGGTGCCTCGGCTCTCCATGCACATGGTGGCGTAGGGTAAGGTGTTGGGGGTGGAGGGTTAAATTGCTGTCCTTGCCTGTGCGGGTGCCTTTGTTGCACCTGCGCATAATGGTAAGAGAGAGCGGGTTGAATAGGTGTTGGGAGCCGGGGTGCGGGAGGTGGTAGATTTTGCGGGTGAGGGCGTCGTAGACGAAGTATTGGCGAAATCCGGGAAGCTGGGCCATGCATGGATAGTCACCGGGGACGACACATAGGAGGACGAGGCCGCCGTCGTTCTCCGTGGCCATGATATAGGGCGAGACGGCGAACTCGGTGTAGTCCATGTGGGTGGCGTGGACGCAGAAGTAGGAGACACGCGGCGGGGCGACGGCGCAGAAGGTGATCTGGAGTCGGCCCTTGAGACCGGGGCCATCCAGATCGCAGACGGCGGTGGTGGCGTTCTTGCGGTTGGCGAAGTAGGCCTTTGGATCGATGAGGACAAAGGGCGGCCGCTCGCCGCCGTCGTCGGGGTAGCCGTAATCGGGAGGAGTCAACTTGCCGGCCATCGATCGGTCCTCCGAGCTTGTGAAGATCTAAGCGTACGTTGTCTTCCGTGTGTCCTGCCCAGGTCGATTGCCTTGTTCAAGCTCAAGCTCGATGGATCACAAGGAAGGATTTATGGGGTGGATTGGGGTGATCGATCCGAGTTGGAAGATCAATTCGAGATGAAATCGAGTTGCAGTGGTAATCGGATTCAGGGTCGATGAGGCCTTACGTCACTGGTAGAAAAAGGGCCTATTGTCCCGGTTCATAAGGGCCTTTTGTCCCGGTTTTCGAACCGGGACTAAAGGGTCGTTACTAATGCCTTAACCCTTTAGTCTCATTCTTACACGAACTGGGACAGATGGGCCTCCACGTGGCCGGCGCGGCGAGCCCAGGCAGGGGGGCCTTTGGTCCCGGTTGGTGGCACTAATCGGGACCAATAGCCTCCACGTGGCCGGTGCGGCGAGCCCAGGCAGGAGGGCCTTTGGTCCCGGTTGGTGGCACTAACCGGGACCAATAGGCATCCACGCGTCAACATTTCAGGGGCTGGGGTTTTTGTTTTTTTTAAAGAGGGGTTGGGGGTTTTGGGGGGTTAATTTAGGTGTTTCATATATTGTGTTAGCTAGCTAATTAATAGAGAGAAGTGTCCTCTCTTATCTCCGTGCTTGGTCGACGCTACGTATTATATACGTATGGAGAGGACTAGACACGCTAGCTAGTAAGCAAATGAAGGAAACAGAAGATCGTCATGAACATATGCATACAGAGAGAAGTGATATCGACCACCTCTCCTTCTCCGAGAGATTGGTCGAACAACAAGTTCTCGTATATCTATCTGACACTACCGGCTACATATATACAATAATTATCTCTTACAATATAATCTCCTAATTAAATTGTAAGAACACAGGGTCCACATAGTATTCTCCGTTTTCAGCGATCACGTGGTCAAGGAAGAATGCCGCCAATTCCTCTTGAATTGCTCGCATACGATCTGGTGCTAGGAGTTCATCCCGCATCCGAAAGATCTAATTTGAAGAAGGGGGTCAATACATACATACATACATAGATATATATATATATATATATATATATATATATATATATATATATATATATATATATATATATATATATATATAAATATAAATATAAATGAAACTCGACACAAATGATGGTAATAAAATAAAATTATGAATATTATTGCTTACGCACTTCATATTGTTCGTCAGAGTAGCCCCGCTCACAGGTCGTGTGGCGGATGGACTCACAAACGTAGTATCCACAGTAATTATTCCCGGGTTCCTGCCACAACCACTTTATAAGAAATAGAGGTCAATCAAACTGATAAGCAAGCATGCTAAATGGTATTGATGAAACTAGCGCTTGAATCACTAGATGCGCGGAACATGCTACTATAGTACTTACTTTCGGGTGTCTAAATTGCAGCTTCTTCGGCAGTCCCGGAGCTTTTTTGGTGAATTTTATCCAAACCCTGCCAGACAAAGAAAACAATTACTTGATATCAGGAAATGAATAAAGTTGCTGATATGATGGATAATGATCGATTTAACTTACTTCTCGAGCATTTGAGTCATGTCCGCATAGTCCTGGGGATCTTTTCGTCTCGAGTCTAAGACGGTTACTACTCCCTTCTCAAGCTTAATCTTTAGGAGAATATAGTGGAAGCTGCGCACGCATGCATAAGTCATCAATTACATTACCATAACCTGGACTAATAAGGGAAACCGAATATGCACAAGACAGTAACACTCACTTGAAGTTGTAAGGAAAGAGTATTATATCTTTCTTTTCATTTATTACCAACGATCGTAGCAAGTTGGCCTCGGTATCTTCAGCATGATATTTAACCTGAGTTGCATATATGAGATTTGTGTTAATGAACCCAATATCACCGATTTGTCTTTTCTTCAATTCGGCGATCTTCAATCTGCATAATATAGTGAGGATAATTATAAATACATGCAATGAAAGAGCTGACCTATATAGAGAGACTTAATGACAGAAGTAGTACTACTTATAGACAGTAGCAAGTGATCGTTGATTTATCGAGGGCCTTTTGATTGAAAAACTGAAAGAACTCCTCAAATGGAACATTCAACAGTTCAATTCCAAGGAGGTCATGCTCCGGTTTAACTCTCAGCGTCAAAGTATTCCTCCCCCCGGACTCTCTGCAGGTTTTCATGTACCAATCATGTAATCTTCGCATCATCGTTGTTAGAGATCTTTCATCTTTCACGAGAGGCTTCCCGTAATGGTATTTGTGTTCGTCCACCTCCATGATTTCATAATGTACATTGTCGGGCAGGTAATCTCCAAGATTGCTATAACCGGGCACCATCCTCGGTTCATTAGCGACGATGTCGCTAGACACCTTGAGCGGGGGGCACGATTGGTTCGCTTGTTCGCCGAGCTGGGCAATTTTTTTCCCAGCTCGTCATTCTTTTAACATTTGATCACTGACAGTACTTCCTGACCGCTCCGCTTCGGCAAATGTCTTTGCAAGAATGCGCTCATAGTTGCCTCTCGGCGGAGACTTTGGTGGTTTCGTCAGGGCAGCCAGAGTGCGCTTCGCTTTCACCGGATCTACCTTCTCCTCCAGAGGTGGATGTTTCTTTGCTTTCACCCCTTCAAAGAAGTTCGTCACTTCGGCTCGCATGATCTTCGTGGTTTCCTCCTCGGTCCTCTCGTATGGTAACTTCTCTGGAGTCTTCAGAGAAGGACCGAATCTGTATTGCCTCCCGCCTCTAGCTGTACTGCTAGACGCCGGCGGAGCAAACGGAGCGGCTGCGGCTGTCTTCTTTCCTTGCTTACGAGGCGGAGGAGAAGGACTACGACGCGCTGGAGCAGCCGGAGCGGCGGCGGGCCTCTTCCGCCCTTGCTGACGAGGCGGAGAAGGAGGAGGCTGGCTGCTCTGGCACGCCGGCGCAGGCGAAGGAGGCGGAGTGCCACCAGACGCCGGAGAAGGAGGCTGAGTGCCCTGATCACTCGCCGGAGGAGGAGGCGGAGTGCCGCCACGCGCCGGAGAAGGAGGCTGAGTGCCCTGATCACTCGCCGGAGGAGGAGGCAGAGTGCCCTTACTCGCCGGAGGCGTCCAGTTCGGAAGGTTAATGAGCTCCTTCCGCCATAGGCATGGAGTCTTCAGAGCAGAACCCAGCCGAGTCTCCCCTTCACCGGTAGGGTGGTCAAGCTGGAGGTCCTCAAATCCCTCCGTTATTTCATCCACCATCGCCCTAGCATATCCTTCTGGAGTCGGCCGGAAGTGGTAGGTTGCGCCGGGTTCAGGAGGTAAAACAGAGCCAACAGCCGCCTTGACTTTGAAGTTCTGCCATTGCGCCATAAGGTGGCAATGTTGAGACTCCGTGATAGCATCCACGGGGTAGCTAGCAGGAGCCGTCAAGACATGCTCCGGCTAAAGCAGCTCGGTGGAAGCCACGCTGCTTCTCCGCTGAGATGGCGGGGTAGCTCCGGGGGTAGTTTCGGCATGTCGATTGCCGTCTCATTCCTCTAGCGCTTGAACCCTTTCGTGCAGCTTCTGAATTTGGGTCTGCTCCATTTTTTTTCTCCTCTCCTGGCTTTTGTAACCGCCTGCGTCCGGAAAACCATCCTTCCACGGAACGGAGCCTAGCGTGCCTCGTGTCCGTCCAGGGTGCTCAGGATTCCCGAGGGCCATTGTGAGCTCGTCGTTCTCTCTGTCTGGAACGAACGTCCCTTCCTGCGCTTCATCGATATATTGCTGAATCTTCTTGACTGGTATTCTCATTTGCTCGTCCGTCCGAACGCACCTCCCTGATACAGGGTCCAATTTTCCGCCAGCCCCGAAGAACCAAGTCCAGCAACGGTCTGGCCAGTTCATTGTTTGTGGTTCGATCCCTTTTTCAAGCAGATCATTCTCAGCCTTGGCCCAGTTAGGCCGGGCTTTGAGGTAGCCACCTGACCCCGTGCGATGGTGAAGCTTCTTCTTCGCAGCATTCTTCTTGTTTGTCGCTGACATCTTCTTACTCTTTTCCGATGTCTTGTGGGCCACAAATGCGGGCCAGTGATCTCTGATCTTCTCATACCGGCCGATGAATTCTGGTGTCTCTTCTTTGTCGACAAACGTTTTCAGCTCATTCTTCCACCTCCTGAATAGGTCTGCCATCTTCTTAAGAGCATGAGACTTGATTAATTGCTCTTTAACTGGCTTCTCCGGATCCTCCTCTGGCGGTAGGGTGAAATTTGCCTTCAGCTCAGTCCAAAGATCATCTTTTCTGCATATCATTGACATAAGACACCTCAGGGTCTTCCTTCTTAGGCTTATACCATTGGTGGATGCTGATCGGGATCTTGTCCCTAACAAGAACCCCACACTGAGCAGCAAATGCTTCCTTTGTCCGGATGGGTTCAATCGGTTGGCCGTCGCGCGTGATTGCTGTGATCTCAAACCTTTCATCCGAGCGCAACTTTCTCTTCGGGCCTCGTCTCTTTACCGAAGTTGTGCTTGATCCGGAGGGCTAGAAAAAAGAAGAAAGACGAGAGTTAATTAATATGTGTACATACCAAAACAATGAATGCATCAATTAGCTAGTCAGCACAGGCTTAACTAATATATTTACCTGGCCGGACTCTGTTCGATCACCGGAGCCGTCACCACGGGCTCCTTCTTGCAGCAGCATTGGGTCACCGGAGCCATCATAATCATGTCTTTCCTCCTCCACTCTTCGATCACCGTAGCCTGCTTCTTCACCCTGTTCTTCCAGACCATCATTGTCGTTAAGATACGACAAGACATCACCTCCGGCTAAGATTATGTCCCCCAACACCTGTTCTGCTTCCTCGTCTCGTCTGTGCTCCATTGTTTCTGCAAATATTACAACATGGCAATTATTACACAAACATGACAGCAGGTGGATATATTAGTGCAAACGTAGACCTAGCTTATTCCGTGTTTGGGGTTGGCCTCGGCAACGCTTCAAGGGTAGGGGCGCGGCGGGAGGGGGTAGGAGACCGACATCGTTTTTTTCTACGGTTTGGGTGTCCTCGAAAGTTTTGGTCGAGCGAGAGGGCCGGGGGCTGCTCCCGTGGTATAAGTTATCACGGTCGAAGTTATCCGGGAGGGGGTTATATCGACAACGACGACATACATACATGGGAAAATAATGTTATCGGGGAGGGGGTAGGTCGAACCCCCCCCCCCTCGTGTTGAAGTTATCGGGACACGGGGTATATTAATAGAGGAGAAAAAGAGGAGAAGAAGATATTAATAGAGGAGAAGATTGAAGAAAAAAAAGAAGAAAAAAAGAGGAGAAGAAGAAAGGAATAGAGGAGAAGAAGAGAAAATAGTATTCTATTTTCTCTTCTTCTCCTCTATTCCTTTCTTCTTCTCCTCTTCTTTTTTTCGTTTTTCCTCTTCTTATTTATATCTCCTCTTCTTCCTCTCCTCTTCTTCTCCTTTCTTCCTCTTCTTATTTTCCTTTTTCCTCTCCTTCTTTTTCTTCTTATTCCTTCTTCCTAGCTAGATATATAATTTTTTTCTAAAAATAAAACTTTTGCATATATAAAACTTTTGTAAGTCAATACAGTCAAATATGGTCCCCTGGACAACGAGTACAGCTCTCACAAACAGTGTTGTCACCTCTGAGACGTGTTTCCAACCAACTGCTGAAAGTCCTGATGTGTTCACATGTAATCCAGTTGTTGCACTGCTCCGGGTGTTTGGAGCGCAGACTGTTCTTGTGTACATCGACATACGGGGTCACCAAGGTAGAGTTCTGTAGAACTGTGTAGTGTGCTTGGACCAAGAATATCCGTCCCTGCATATTATTGAGTCCCCTCCAAGCGCGCCTTTCCAGTCAGTCTCCCCTCATACCGTGATTTAGGGAGACCTATCTTCTTAAGGCCAGGAATGAAGTCAACACAAAACCCAATGACATCCTCTGTTTGATGGCCCATGGAGATGCTTCCTTCTGGCCTAGCGCGGTTACGGACATATTTCTTTAGGACTCCCATGAACCTCTCAAAGGGGAACATATTGTGTAGAAATACGGGCCCCAGAATGACAATCTCGTCGACTAGATGAACTAGGACGTGCGTCATGATATTGAAGAAGGATGGTGGGAACACCAGCTCGAAACTGACAAGACATTGCGCCACATCACTCCTTAGCCTTGATATGATTTCTGGATCGATCACCTTCTGAGAGATTGCATTGAGGAATGCACATAGCTTCACAATGGCTAATCAGACATTTTCCGGTAGAAGCCCCTCAATGCAACCGGAAGCAGTTGCATCATAATCACATGGCCGTCATGAGACTTTAGGTTCTGGAACTTTTTCTCTGGCATATTTATTATTCCCTTTATATTCGACGAGAAGCCAGTTGCACTAGTAGAAAATATGCCTTTAGTCCCGGTTCGCAAAGGCCAATAATCCCGGCTGTGCAACCGGGACTAAATATGCGCGACTAAAGCCCCCCCCCCCTTTAGTCGCGCCTCTTACGAACCGCGACTAAAGGCCCGTCCACGTGGGCGCCAGGAGTCCGTCGGGGCGGAGGACCTTTAGTCCCGGTTCTCGTGGCTAACCAGGACTAAAGGCCTCCTCCGCAGGTTTAGGGTTTTAGCCCCCCTAAACCTGGTTTCTTTTTAATTTGTAGTGTTTTATTTCTTTTATATTTTATTTTGTGTTTTATTTTAATTTTGATGAAGTTTCAGTACACATATTCTACGCTACTATATACATGCATATGAAATTTCAAACAAGAAGAATTCAAGAGGAATATATAATATATATTCAATCTCGGGTGACCATATACAACTTCGAACAAGTTTCCATACACAATTAGGATGGATGACCATATACAACTTCGAACAAGTTTCAATCTCGGGTATGCATATAAATGTCTTCGTCCTCGGTATAGTGTTCTCCTTTAGGATTGATGACTTCCCTCATGAAAAATCCTGCTAATTCATCTTGAATTGGTCGGAAGCGAGCTTCTGGACTAAGCCTCCTCTGCAAGTTATCCGTCGCCTTCCGCACGCTATCCGATGCCTTCCGCTCAGAGGTTTGTCTCCGGATGTTCTCACAAACATAGTATCCACATAGATTGGTCCCCGGTGGCTGCTTATCCACATTAACTAACCTTCTAAAATCTAGCTCATGTTTGAATTCACCGACAATTTCTTCTGAGAACCGTCTCCAAGCCCTACAGGGCAAAGAAAATTAAATGAACAAGGGAGTTATTAGTTACTTGATATTAGGAAATGAACGAAAGAGACCGATCGATATAGAGCTCAAATGATTGAAAATAATTACTTTTGCAGCATTTTTTTCATGTCGGCCCAACGCTTTGGATCCGAATCCATAGAGTCCATGATTAGAACTCTGGAGGTGTGAAGTTCAATATTTAGCAGAATCCAGTGGAACCTGCGGACACGTTACATGCACAGTCATGCATAACTCATCGATTAGACATACCATGCATGGAGTAAACAAAAGAGAATGGGCACAAGAGAGAAACACTCACCCAAAATGGTAAGCAAATAGAATATGACTTTTGAGTTGATGCTTTCTAAGAAACTTGTACAAGTCTTTCTCCACGTCTTCGGGGTGATTTTGTAACACATGTCCATTAACGATATGTGGGTCAATGAACCCAACATCATGGATGTTTCTTATTTTGCATTCCCAAATCTTCAATCTGCATAATAGCGTACGCAACAATATAGTTAGGACAATATATATATATATATATATATATATATATATATATATATAGTGCAGGCAATGAAGAACGAGATGAGGTAGAAATAAATCACTTACAGAACGTAGCAACTCATGATAGATTTGTCGAGCTCGCGCAGATTGAACAGCTGGAACAATTCACTCATATGAACTTGTACAGAGTACCGTTTGGTGTGATGCTCCTCTGTAACATCCGCATAAACATATTCTTTGTCGGCCCATGTTATGAATTGCTTGTACCAACGTAGCAGATTTCGCATTTGTGGTGGTAGACTCTTTTCCCGCGCAGGCTCGACGAGAGGCCCATTCCGCACATATTGTAATGCTATCTCACATACTAGCGCATCCTCAAGGCCTAAGAAGGCACGAAGAATCAAACCCATCTCGGACGCTTGTTTCATGGCACTCGCTACAGTCAATCCAAGTGCTGCCGCAGCTGCTATGATCTCGGGGTCCTCTTCCGGACCGGCTTTCACTATGAGCGGGGGGGTCGATTGTTTATTCTGCATCCCGAGCTGGTCAACTTGTTTCCCGCTTTTTTTACTTTCTTCTTTCTCCTCCTTCAATATTTTTGCTTGCCTACGAAGTTCATGTCCATAGTCGTCAGGCATATTCAGCTCGGCTTGGGACGGTGTCGTCAAAAAATCCTTAGCCCACTTCTTTTGCTTCTCAGTGAATACTTGCTTGGGCTCAGGCTCTTTTATCGCCTTCATATCCGCCTTCCATTTCTCATAATGAGCAGACGCGGCCAATTTGGTTTCAGCTTCACTAAGTTCCCAAGGCCTTGGGAGGAGAGGCTTCAGTGATGGCTCCGGTACCCTTGTGGTCTTAGGTACATAACGGTCCGGGTTAATAGTCCAGGAGCGGGTTTCCTTGCTCTCCGCCTGCTTCTGCTTCTTCGCCGGAGGTGGATTGGGGGGCGTCGTACCCGCCAGAGGAGGATTGGGGGGCGGCGGCTGCTTACCCGCCGGAGGTTGTGGATCGGGGGACGGCGTCGAATGGCGTGAAGGAGGTGTAGGTGAACCACCACGACCACCACCACCGCCACCACCACCACCACCACCATCGGAGGGGGGTGGACTTGTTAGCCTTGGCGCCTCGCCTGGAAACACTATGTACTTCTTTTTCCATAGAATGATCTGGCGCTTGACATCTCCAAGTCTTCTCTCCCCTTCGGGTGTAGCTTTGTCAATCTCCAGGTCCTCAAACTCTTGGACTATGTCTTCCACCATGACACGAGCATAGCCATATGCAATGGGATTGTTGTGGTGGAGTGCTCCAGGTGTACAGGGTAAAGCACTGCCGGTAGCTACCTTCGTGGAAACGTTCCCCACGGGATAATGCAGATCACATTCTTTCATCTCCTTTACATCGTCCACGGGGTAGTGAGGCTCCGGTGCACGAATCTCGATCATCGATGCATTAGCACCAGGCGGGGCATCCGTGGAAGCCACGCTGCTTCTCCGCTGCTGGCATCCGCGATCCGCTTCATGATCTTCATGCGGCCCTGCAGCCGATTTTTCTTTTACTAGTTCATGCACGGTCTGCTTCAACTCATGGAGTTCCGATGCAAACTTCGCCAAAAGGTCTGCATCCCGGTCCGTCTTTCTCTTACGGCTTCTGTAATAGTACGGGTCATTGTCCTGGGAAAACCCTACTTTCCACGGAATTCTGCCTTTGCCTCGTACACGTCCTCCGTGTTCATCATTCCCGAGGGCTGTTGTCAGTGCGTCTTTCTCTCTGTTGAACTTGATCAAGCCCTCTTGAGCTTGGGTCATTGCGTCAATAAGGGCTTCGGTGGGAGCAAACTTTTTCTTCCGGTGAACACACACCCCTGTCTCCGGGTCTAGCGATCCCCATGCCCGTACCACCAGCTTTTGGCCCTTGGGTCCCATCCCTCTGTACCTAGAGGGATTCCTCGCACCCTCAGGTCCTCCTCCATCTTCTGCCACTTAGGCTCCGAAAGGCGGTATCCTCCTGGCCCCATAATATGATGGAACTTTTTCTTACTCGCATTATCCTTATTTTTTTCGATATTTCCTTGAAATGCTCCGATTTCTTTTGCCTCACAAATTCTGGCCAATCATCTTTCAGTTTCTCATGTTGTCCATTGAAATCCGGAGTCTTGCCCTTGTTGACATAGTCACGGGTTAAATTTTTCTTGAAGTTCCGGAATGCTTCGCCCATCTTCTGAAGAGCGAACTCTTTAACTAGCCTCCTCCTCCCACGTCCACCCGGAACCTCGTCACCGAATTCATCGACTTTGTTGTATTCCGGAGGTAGAATGAAATGTTCCATAAGCTTTCTCCAGCAATCCTTTTTCATTCTCTTGTCGACAAAACTGAAACCAAGACGTGCCTTCTTTGGCTCCTTCCATTCCTGGATGGTGATCGGGACGTTGTCTCTAACAACGACTCCGCATTGGTTGATAAACTTTGAGGTGTGCTATAGGGGCTTGCCGGTTTCACTGACAAAATCAATGGCATATGTTTCTCCTGTTTTCATCGCCTTAGATTTGCCACGCTTTGTCGTACTCGATCCGGCCGAGGGCTAAAAAAAGAAAGAGAGTCGCGCGCGTTAATACATATGTATTCACATTTCAGTAAGTTTGTATCACGAGAGGCTCAATGTATATATATACCTCGCCGGAGGTGGTTGCTACTTGCAATTCGAGATCGTCGTTTGTTGATGGTTGACCTCCGTCGACAATGTCCGTTCCTTCACCTTCTTGATCGTCGACAATGTCTGTTCCACCGTCAAGGTTCAGAAAAGAAGAGACTACATCCTCTTCTTGCTCATATTCTGAGCCCGGCACATAAGGAATCTTGTTGTTTATGATGCCCATTAAATAACGTTCAGCCTCCGGATCCCTAAGCGGCTCGGCTCTATCGTCCGCCATATGTCATTCCTGCATGTAGTAAAAATTAATTCAATATAAAGGAATTAAAAAATAAGATTAAGGGGACATAGAGGAGGAGGAATTAAAAAATAAGATTATTGAGCACTAATTTGCATAGAAGTTTTTGTTTGAGCACTGCCAAGTATTTTGTTTTTCCTTTTCTTTTTCCTTTTCTTCTTCCTTTTCTTTTTCCTTTTCGTCTTCCTTTTCTTTTTTCCTTTTCTTCTTCCTTTTCTTCTTCCTTTTCTTCTTCCTTTTCTTATTTTGTTTTGCCTTTTCTTCTTCTTTTTCTTTTTCCTTTTCTTCTTCCTTTTCTTTTTCCTTTTCTTATTTTGTTTTTCCTTTTCTTCTTCCTTTTCTTTTTCCTTTTCTTCTTCCTTTTCTTTTTCCTTTTCTCATTTTGTTTTTCCTTTTCTTCTTCCTTTTCTTTTTTCCTTTTCTTCTTCCTTTTCTTTTTCCTTTTCTTATTTTCTTTTTCCTTTTCTTCTTCCTTTTCTTTTTCCTTTTCTTATTCCTTTTATTTTTCCTTTTCTTATTTTGTTTTTCCTTTTCTTCTTCCTTTTTTTTCCTTTTCTTCTTCCTTTTTTTTCCTTTTCTTCTTCCTTTTTTTTCCTTTTCTTCTTCCTTTTCTTTTTCCTTTTCTCATTTTGTTTTTCCTTTTCTTCTTCCTTTTCTTTTTCCTTTTCTTATTTTCTTTTTCCTTTTCTTCTTGACGTGGCCAGTCGGGGTCACGGCGAGGGGGAAAACGCCGGCGCGGCGCCGGCCTGGCAGCGGCGACGCCACGGCGGGGCAAAAGGGAGGGGCACGGCGGGCGCTGGAGCGCCGGAGGTGGCCGGGGGCGTGAGGCCGCGGACGACGGTGCGGACAACAGGCGAGGCTAGCGCGCGTGCTCACCGCGAGCATGAGCACCGGGCGGCGCGTGAACGTCAGCGGGGCGGCGGCGGCAGTGCAGGGCAAGGGCGGCGGCGGCGGCGCGCAGGGGCAGGGGCAGTGGTGGCGGCGGCGCGCAGGGCAGGGCAGGGGCGGCGGCGGCAGTGCAGGGCGTCGGAGCTCACTGGGGGCAGGGCGTCGGCGTCGGGGCAGGGCGTCGGCGTCGATCGGCGTCGGGGCAGTAGCCTGGCAGCGTCGGCGTCGATCGGCGTCGGGGCAGGGCGTCGGCGTCGAGAGGAGAATGGGAGGTGGGGGAAAATTTACTAAGTGCTGTATATATAGACAGAGCATTAGTCCCGGTTGGTCTCCCCAACCGGGACTAAAGGTTCTTTCGCGCCGCTTTCGTTCCCGCGCGGAAAGAGCCTTTAGTCGCGGTTCGTGTCACGAACCGCGACTAAAGGTCCTTTTTCATATAAAATAAAACTAATTCATTTTAAAATCTTAAAAATACAAATAATATATCAAAAAAATCAGAAAAATAAAACTAATTCATTTTAAAATCTTAAAAATACAAATAATATATCAAAAAAATCAGAAAAATAAAACTAATTCATTTTAAAATCTTAAAAGTACAAATAATATATAAAAAAATCAGAAAAATAAAACTAATTCATTTTAAAATCTTAAAAATACAATTATATATCAAAAATTCAGAAAAATAAAACTAATTCATTTTAAAATCTTAAAAATACAATTATATATCAAAAAATTCAGAAAAATAAAACTAATTCATTTTAAAATCTTAAAAATACAAATAATATATCAAAAAAATCAGAAAAATAAAACTAATTCATTTTAAAATCTTAAAAATACAAATAATATATCAAAAAATTCAGAAAATAAAACTAATTCATTTTAAAATCTTAAAAATACAAATAATATATCAAAAAATTCAGTTAATCGATCCCTTGAAGGTTTGACAAAAGGCTTGATACATCATTCAGTTCATCGACCAAATACAAATCATCCGGATTCGCCATCGTACGTTTTAATTCACATGATCCATTCAACAAAGTTTGGTACAATAAATTATTACACATCAATTCTTCCCTTGTGTCCCTGCTTGCTTACGATTGTGTCGTATCCATGGAGCATCCTCATCATTTAACTTAATGCTTGGGTCAGTGTTCACTTTGAAGGGCGGAATTTCACCAAACATATTATAATCTTCTGACATGTCTGTCTTGTCCTCCACTCCCACGATGTTTCTTTTCCCTGAAAGAACAATGTGGCGCTTTGGATCATCGCATGATGTACTGATCGTTTTCTTATCTTTCCGTTTCCTCGGTTTGCTACTCATGTCCTTCAAATGAAAAACCTGAGCGACATCTTTGGCAAGGACGAATGGTTCGTCAAGGTAACCAAGATTGTTGAAATCCACCATTGTCATTCCGTATTGCTCGTCCACCTTTACCCCACCTCCTGTTAGCTTGAACCATTTGCACCAGAACAAAGGGACCTTAAAGGAGGGTCCATAGTCAAGTTCCCATATCTCCTCTATGTAACCATAATATGTGACCTTTTGCCCATTCTCGGTTGCTGCATCAAAGCGGACACCACTGTTTTGGTTGGTGCTCTTTTTATCTTGGGCGATGGTGTAAAATGTATTCCCATTTATCTCGTACCCTTGGAAAATCGTTATAGTCGAAGATGGTTTCTTCGCCAACATGTACAGCTGATCTCCAACATCATTGTCATTCATTAAATGTTTTCGCAACCAACTGCCGAAAGTCTCCATGTGGGCCTTTCTAATCCAGGATTCAGGCTTCCCCGGGTTGTCCGAGCGTAAAATATTCTTGTGTTGCTCGAAGTACGGAGCCACCAAGCTGGAATTTTGCAGAACTGTGTGGTGTGCTTCAGTCATAGAATGACCGTCCATACATATCGTTGATTTCCTTCCGATCGTGCCTTTTCCACTTAGTCTCCCCTCGTGCCGCGATTGAGGAATACCAATCGGCTTAAGGTCAGGAACATAGTCAATACAGAACTCAATTACCTCCTCATTTCCATAGCCCTTGACGATGCTTCCTTCTGGCCTAGCACGGTTACGAACATATTTCTTTAATACTCCCATGAACCTCTCAAAGGGGAACATATTGTGTAGAAATACAGGACCGAGAATGGAAACTCTTCGACTAGGTGGAGCAGGAGGTGCGTCATAATATCGAAGAAGGATGGTGGGAACACCAACTCGAAACTGACAAGGCATTGGACCACATCGTTCTGTAACCGTGGTAGATCTTCTGGATTGATTACCTTCTGAGAGATTGCATTGAGGAATGCACATAGCTTCACAATGGCTACTCGAACATTTTCCGGTAGGAGCCCCCTCAAAGCAATCGGAAGCAATTGCGTCATAATCACGTGGCAGTCGTGAGACTTCAGGTTTTGGAACTTTTTGTCCGCCATGTTTATTATTCCCTTTATATTCGACGAGAAGCCAGACGGGACCTTCATACTGCTCAGGCATTCAAAAAAAATGACCTTCTCTTCTTTGGTAAGAGCGTAGCTGGCACGACCTTGAAACCATTCCGGATGCCGGTCATCTGGGTCTTTCAAAAGTTGCTGGTCCTGCCGTGCTTCCTTTGTATCATTTGTCTTCCCATACACGCCCAAGAAGCTTAGCAGGTTCACGCAAATATTCTTCGTAACATGCATCACGTCGATTGCAGAGCGGACATCTAGGACTTTCCAATATTCTAGCTCCCAAAATATAGATTTCTTCTTCCACATGGGTGCGTGCCCGTCAACTCCCCGCGGAACTGATTGTCCGCCAGGACCCTTTCCAAAGATGACTTTCAAATCCTTGACCATATCAAATATCTTAGCACCAGTACGTTCCGCAGGCTTCGGCCGGTGATCTGCCTTGCCGTTGAAATGCTTGCCTTTCTTTCTTACGTTATGATTTCGGGGAAGAAATCGACGATGACCCAGGTACACGTTCTTCTTACAATTACCCAAACGTACACTTTCAGTCTCATGTAAGCAGTGCGTGCATGCATTGTATCCCTTATTTGTCTGTCCCGAAAGGTTACTGAGAGCAGGCCAATCGTTGATGGTTACAAAAAGCAACGCTCGTAGGTCAAATTCCTCTCCTTTGTGCTCATCCCAGACACGTACACCAGGTCTGCCCCACAACTATAAAAGTTCATCAACTAATGGCCTTAGGTACACATCGATGTCATTCCCGGGTTGCTTTGGACCTTGGATGAGCACTGGCATCATAATAAACTTCCGCTTCATGCACAACCAAGGAGGAAGGTTGTAGATGCATAGAGTCACGGGCCAGGTGCTATGGCTGGAGCTCTGCTCGCCAAAAGGATTCATGCCATCAGTACTTAGACCAAATCTTATGTTCCTTGCGTCAGCTGCAAAATCTTTGAACACTCTGTCGATCTTTCTCCATTGCGTTCCATCAGCGGTGTGTCTCAACTCCCCGTCGGACTTACGGTCCTCTTTGTGCCATCGCAATGACTTGGCATGCTTTTTGTTCCTGAACAGACGTTTCAACCGTGGTATTATAGGAGCATACCACATCACCTTGGCGGGAACCCTGTTCCTGGGTTTCTCGCCCTCAACATCGTCACCAGGGTCATCGCCTCTGATCTTATAACGCAATGCAGTGCATACAGGGCATTCATTCAAATTCTTGTATTCACCGCGGTAGAGGATGCAGTCGTTAATGCATGCATGTATCTTCAGAACCTCTAAACCTAGAAGGCAGACAACCTTCTTTGCTTCGTACGTACTGGCGGGCAACTCGTTATTCTTCGGAAACATATTCTTCAACATTTTCAGCAAATTTTCAAATGATGAGTCAGCTACACCTTCCTGTGCCTTCCATTTTAGCAAATCCAGTGTGCA
Source organism: Triticum aestivum (assembly GCF_018294505.1). Taxonomy (NCBI): domain Eukaryota; kingdom Viridiplantae; phylum Streptophyta; class Magnoliopsida; order Poales; family Poaceae; genus Triticum; species Triticum aestivum. The sequence continues at coordinate 5,164,236 of NC_057805.1, forward strand.
GCCCAGCTTTTTCAGACTATTATCGCATCCTGGGTACAACGACTTTTTGTGATCCTCTAACATGCGATCCAAATTCTCCCTCTCCTTGTCAGTTTCGCAGCGTCTTCGTGCATCAGCAATTGTCCGACCAAGCTCATCAGCGGGCTCATCATGTGCCTCTTCTTCACCTTCACCTAACCCTTCCCCACCTTCAGCATCATCCTCCATGAAAGTATCACCGAAATAATCATGATAGTTGTCATCGATATCATCCCCTTCTTCATCTTCTTCCATTCTAACCCCTCTTTCTCCATGCTTGGTCCAACAATTATAGCTTCGCATAAAACCGTGCCGAAGCAGGTGCATGTGAACGTCTCTTGAGGAGGAGTAACCCTTCTGATTCTTACAGACAGCACATGGACAGATAATAAAACCTCGCTGCTTGTTCGCATTTGCCACTACGAGGAAATCTTTCAAACCCGTAGTGAACTCGCCGGAGAGTCGGGGACCGTACATCCATTGCCGATTCATCTGCATTATTATTATATAAAGTATATAATTAACCATCATGCATTTGTTAAACTAACTAGCTAGAAATAATACAAATTAAACAATGAACTACACACATGCATATTTTATCAATGACACATGAAAGGTTCAAGTTGCTAACCGCGATCGCGGAGGAAAAATAAATGAGAAAGCTCAAGTGTGGCTCGGACACTTCATATCATGTTTGTTTCATGCTCTCGGGCATTTCATCGAACACCTTGTGTGCATAGGAGGAACCAAAAGCAAACCCACCACCCCCCTTCTGAATATTGTGAAGTGAGCTGAGTGAAGTGAAGTGAGCTGAGTCCTATATATAGGGATGGGCCTTTAGTCCCGGTTGGCCTGGCCAACCGCGACTAAAGGCCTTCGGGCCAGCCTGAGGACCTTTAGTCCCGGTTGGCCAGGCCAACTGGGACTAAAGCCCCTCCCGTCCGCCAGCTGTCGACCGAGCGCGCTGGGCCCAGATAGTTGGTCACGGGTCTCCTCCCGAACCGCGACTAAAGACCCCTTTGGTCGCGGTTCGATTATTTTAGGGACTAATGGGGGCATATGGAAGCCTCTTTTTCTACTAGTGTCGGGACCTTCATACTGAGCAGGCATTCAAAGAAGATTTCTTTCTCTTCTTTCGTAAGAGTGTAGCTGGCAGGACCTTCATACTGCTTCGGAGGCATGCCGTCTTTTTCGTGCGAACGTTGCAGGTCCTCCCGTGCCTCAGGTGTATCTTTTGTCTTCCCATACACGCCCAAGAAGCCTAGCAGGTTCACGCAAAGGTTCTTCGTCACGTGCATCACGTCGATTGAAGAGCGGACCTCTAGCTCTTTCCAGTAGGGTAGGTCCCAAAATATAGATTTCTTCTTCTACATGGGTGTGTGTCCCTCAGCGTCATTCGGAACAGCTAGTCCGCCGGGACCCTTTCCAAAGATTATGTGTAAATCATTGACCATAGCAAGTACGTGATCACTGGTACGCATGGCGGGCTTCTTCTGGTGATCTGCGTCGCCTTTGAAATGCTTGCCTTTCTTTCGACATTGATGGTTGGTCAGAAGAATCGACGATGGCCCGGGTACACATTCTTCCTGCATTTGTCCAGGTATATACTTTCCGTGTCATCTAAACAGTGCGTGCATGCGTGGTATCCCTTGTTCGTCTGTCCTGAAAGGTTACTGAGAGCGGGCCAATCGTTGATGGTTACAAACAGCAACGCGTGCAGGTTAAATTCCTCCTGTTTGTGCTCATCCCACGTACGTACATCGTTTCCATTCCACAGCTGTAAAAGTTCTTCAACTAATGGCCTTAGGTACACATCAATGTCGTTGCCAGGTTGCTTAGGGCCTTGGATGAGAACTGGCATCATAATGAACTTCCGCTTCATGCACATCCAAGGAGGAAGGTTATACATACATAGAGTCACGGGCCAGGTGTTGTGATTGCTGCTCTGCTCCCCGAAAGGATTAATGCCATCCGCGCTTAAACCAAACCATACGTTCCTTGGGTCACCTGCAAACTCAGCCCAGTACTTTCTCTCGATTTTTCTCCACTGCGACCCGTCAGCGGGTGCTCTCAACTTCCCTTCTTTCTTACGGTCCTCACTGTGCCATCGCAGCAACTTTGCATGCTCTTCGTTTCGGAACAGACGTTTCAACCGTGGTATTATAGGAGCATACCACATCACCTTCGCAGGAACCCTCTTCCTGGGGGGCTCGCCGTCAATATCACCAGGGTCATCTCGTCTGATCTTATACCGCAATGCACCGCATACCGGGCATGCGTTCAGATCCTTGTACGCACCGCGGTAGAGGATGCAGTCATTAGGGCATGCATGTATCTTCTGCACCTCCAATCCTAGAGGGCATACGACCTTCTTTGCTGCGTATGTACTGTCGGGCAATTCGTTATCCTTTGGAAGCTTCTTCTTCAATATTTTCAATAGCTTCTCAAATCCTTTGTCAGGCACGGCATTCTCTGCCTTCCACTGCAGCAATTCCAGTACAGTACCGAGCTTTGTGTTGCCATCTTTGCAATTGGGTTACAACCCTTTTTTTTATCCTCTAAGATGTGATCGAACTTCAGCTTCTCCTTTTGACTTTCGCATTGCGTCCTTGCATCGACAATGACCCGGCGGAGATCATCATCATCGGGCACTGGTTCCTCTTGATCTTCAGCAGCTTCCCCCGTTGCAGCATCATTGGGCACATCGTCTGGTTCCTCTTGATCTTCAGCAGCTTCCCCCGTTGCAGCATCACCGTATTCAAGGGGCACATAGTTGTCATCGTCCTCTTCTTCTTCGTCGTCTTCCATCATAACCCCTATTTCTCCATGCCTCGTCCAAACATTATAGTGTGGCATGAAACCCTTGTAAAGCAGGTGGGTGTGAAGGATTTTCCGGTCAGAGTAAGACTTCGTATTCCCACATGTAGGGCATGGACAACACATAAAACCATTCTGCTTGTTTGCCTCAGCCACTTCGAGAAAATTATGCACGCCCTTAATGTACTCGGAGATGTGTCTGTCACCGTACATCCATTGCCGGTTCATCTGCGTGCATTCCGCTAAACCTAGACAAATCTCGAGGAAAATGAAGCTTTGAGGTCAAGCTTTGAGAGGAGAAAGCTTAACTACTATGGCTCGGGCATTTCATCGCTAGAGCACCACACAAAGCCCTCCCCTCGCCGGCCAGAGAAAAACAGAGCACTGAAGTGCTCTGCTGGCGGGCGAGGGGTATATATAGGCACCTCATTGGTCCTGGTTCGTGGCATGAACCGGGACTAAAGGGCAGTCTATGGTCCCGGTTCAAGCCACCAACCGGGATCAATGGTGATGGGCCAGGAGCGAGGCCCATTGGTCCTGGTTCGTCCCATCAACCGGGACCAAAGGGGCCAGACGAACCGGGACCAATGCCCCCACGAGGCCCGGCAGGCCCCTAGCCTCACGAACCGGGACCAATGCTAACATTAGTCCCGGTTCGTGACTGAACCAGGACTAATGTGAATGTTGCCCTGTGACCACAGCCCTGTTTTCTACTAATGCGTGCGCGCGAGCGAGCGGTGGATCACCGAGCAGGTGCATATGCATCCGAGCGTGCATACGCATGGAGCGCAAAGGAAAAAATCAAAATAAAAAATAAAATGGGTTAGCGAGCGACCAAATTTTGGTAGTTTACGTAGAACTTTTGGTTAGTGCATGCAGATGTTGGATTTTCCCCGCTGCAGGGTGCACCTCGTTCGTTGTTTTCCTGCCAGCAGATAGAAAGACGTTTGTTCGTACGAGCTGGACCGGGCCGGGCCGCACATGCAGGTACGTACAAGCAAACCTTCCTTCTCCTCCGAAAATCCATCTCTGCACCCACGCTGATGAAAAAAATCAAAACAAATATTAAAAAAATTCAAAAAATTCCAATGCTCAGATGTCCAAATGACTTGAAAATTGAAGCGGACCTCACGCATCAAATTGTTTTCCGCACAGAATTTGTTTGGAAGTTTTTGAATTTTTTTGAGTTTTTTACATTTTTTTAACCAGGTGCAGATGAGTCTGGGAACCGAAACGCCCTACTCTTTCTCACCCTCCTTCTTTTTCTTCTTCATGTTCTTCTTTTGCTCACACTACTAGAACAACAGTCGGCAAACGGCGCAGACGCCAAGATTACCACACGGCAAAGAGAAGCCCATTTGCAACTGACGGCGCCGTCACTTTCTGTTATGTATACCAAGCGCTGTGGTGGCGCACTCGGTGAAAAACATGTCACAGAAACATTCAAACTGACATGTGGTCCCGCTGGACCCAGTTGTCAGTAAATTTTTCAAATTATTTGTTAATTTTTAAAAAATAATTATATGGTGCGCTATGTTTACAGAGTGCTGCCACATATCGCTCGGTATACGTCCGTTGATTGGAAGCTGACCTGTGGGCCCAGGAGCCCCACATGGCAGTTGAGCTTTTGCCGGGTGTTATGGTCCTCGGAAAAGAGTCGCACTACTGTATAGTAGTTAAAGTGCTCAGGTGATCACTTTTTCGAGAGGGGCCCTCGGAAAAGTGGCACTACAGTAGCTAAATTGCTCAGGCGACCCCTTTTCCGAGAGGTGCCCTCGGAAAAGAGTGTGTTTCTGAGTGTCGCTCTCGGAAATATGTCCCATTGCTTCTGTTGTGAAGTTGTTTCTTATATAATCCCCTGCAACTGAAAACAACAAGTGCATTTTTTGTCTATATATTCAGCGTAGAAAATGTTCACATAAGCATAACTCTTCACATAGGCCAATGTTTCACATAAGCAACACATCACACACATAGGCACAATTTAAAGTAGTTCACATAAGCATAGCTCTTCACATAGGCCAATGTTTCATACAGTACACATCACACACAAGTTAACTTATGAAACTTCACTACATGCAAAACACATGCACATCAAATAGAAGTTCAGATCTGCATACACCGCCTTGAGGAGGAGGAGGGGCATCATTTCCACCGCCGTGGCGGACGCGCAACCCCTTCGTTGGCGCGCTGATGACGAGGCCATTCGTGGCCCGTCTGTTGAGTGTATGGCGGTGTGTGTCCGCCGTGCGAGGCATAGGGCATGGGAGGCCATAGCAACCCTCGTGGCTGACGTCGGCGAGGCAGTGTGTGTAATTGTATAACCACCAAGTGGTCAAAATCATCTACGAGTGTTATTTATTAAAAATCTAGCTGCATGCCCAACTTAAAACTGTACATGGTTTGCATCTTGAATCATCAGATTTGTCGTCGGGGTAGCCTTAATCGGGAGGAGTCAGCTTGCCGGCCATCGATCGATCCTCCCAGTCCCTATTCAAGGCTTCAAGCTGGATGGATCACAAATCGTTGCTTCGTCTTGGATCGGTGTGTGCGTGGATATTTATGTAGCAGATTGGGGCGATGGATCCGAGCTGGATGAAATCTTATAGCAGTGGGACTCGGAGTCAAAGGGGATCAACCCAGGTACCGACCCGGGTACGGGTCGATGAAGACTTTGACGTGGCGCGAGCGAGCGAAAGATCACATACCAAGGGAGCCGCGAGGGCTCTGACGCAATAACTCAAAAGAAAAAAGTGTCACACAAAGTGACACTATCCTGACATTTTTACAATTAAAATTGTCATCTGAAAAAAAATAAAACCCCAAAAAGCTAAAACTTGCCATCAAACAGAAAATTATCATGCTTCGCAACTGAAATTGTCATCCCCTGGTAACTAAAGTTGCCATAAAAATGTCAGAGCGAAATTGTTTCGTGCCACAAGTGTGGCATTTATCAGGATCCCGCAATAAACGTTTCCTTCCATCGAAGCACACATGCACGCAGCGCAAAGGAAAAATAAAAAATAGTATGTGAGCGACTGAGCGATCAATTTTTCTTACAAACGCTCATACATACGCACATATACTTAGTGACAAAGGCATGCAAAAGATTGAGATGTGGCGGAGCTGATAAAACACAAGAATGGTAGAGCACTAGAGTATACTACCTCTGTACCAAAATATGAAACGTTTTGGTAGTTCAATTTAAACTACAAAAACGTCTTATATTTTGGTACGGAGGGAGTACTTAATAGGCTACCCCTACAAAAGAAACTTAGTAGTCGGCAGCATCAATATTTCTTTTCAACTCGAATTGCAATTTCTATTCAAAAACATTTCATTATGTATTTCTTCTACGGCGACATTTCCATCCATACTCGCCCTCATAGCCTTGCCGTTCCTCGCTGCGTTGTGCCACCACGTTTCACTATGTTCGTCATGGCACCGCCCTCCCCTAATAATGGCAATAATAGCCAACGGAGGCCTATGAGTCTCCACACTGAATCGAGGCGCGTCGATCGGCAAAGATGGGTGTTTTTTCTGACTCTCGCTTCCCAATTCTCCTTACTGGTTATCCTCGTCGTCGCCGCGTCGGCTAATGAGGGACACGATTGCGATGGAGATTGGGTGGTGCCGGCGGTGGGGTGTGAGGGACGGAAGAGGGTGGATTGGATAGTGGGGTGGGGTGGATGGGAGAGAAGGATGGAGTGGGCGGCAGAGTGGGTGGGACGATAGAGTGGGACTCAGTTAGGTTTTCCACATACTATTATACTACCGACTGCGTCAAGATTCACACTGAGAGACTACGTGGGCTTTAGAGTTGTTAATGAACCAACCCATTAAGTGACATCAAGTCAAATAGTTTTTGCAAAACAAAAAACATTTTTGAAAATTGGGAACCATTTTTGAATTTCCTGATTTTTGTTTGGCAAACATGCATATTTTTTGAAGAAAAAACTATTTTTTAAAATGGAAACAATTTTAGAAACTCCCGAGTTTTTTCAGAAAAAGGGAACAATTCTTGAAAATCCATACACCTTTCTAAAAATAAAAAAACACAAAGTTCCTGCATAAATTTTGAAAACATGAACATTTTCTGAAAATGTAATGCCTCACATTTTTTGAAAAAACATGAGAACATTACATTTTGGGGGAAAACAACTATTTTGGTAATTCCAAACATTTTTAAAATTTCAGCATTTTTTAACAAAATCTTTTTTTAAACGTTAAGAATAAATCCGAAGATAAGAAAGAAAAATAGAACCCCCCGCCCCCATAGAAAAACAGAAAAACAGAAAGAAAAACAGAAAACCGGACCGAAACCCTTTAGAAGGTTCCCAAATCCGGTAAAAACTGGATATGAACGTTTTTGGATAGTTCCTAAAATCAGATTCACGTAGCTGCAAAATAAGCCAATCCAAATGTCGCTCGCTCAGTCGAACGGTTGTGTGAAGCCTTGCCAATTTAACCCATAATAATGCATCAAAATAGGGATTACTAATTTTTCTAGGCAGGTTTATTTAAGCACAAAAACATGAATAGAGCATGAACACTTTTTAAAAGATTCTTCATCATGTTTTTTCTTTTCTTAAGAGGTTGCATTGTGCTTATGTTTCTGTGTTGTTTTACTGCTCGATCGAAGTTCCGTCCGCAACGCTTAATATTGATGGAAGGCTTACTTCAACATTCATCTTTGCTTCAACGCGCACACAACATTACAACATTAGTCTTCAATTCATGTTGGCATCCGCACCAAAAACCACTAAGGACGGTACATGGCAACATGCATGCATGTGTTGATCCCCTTTAATTTCACTCCGACCTGGGCTGGGCTGGGCTGGGCAGCGCCGTATGTCGGCTGGCACCTGTAGGCTGCTTTTACTCCGACTCCCACTGCAATTCGGTTTCATCTCGAATCGATCTCCCCACCCAACTCGGATCGATCGCGCCCCATAAATCCATCCACACACACCCGCCGACACGAAGCAACGATCTTGTGATCCATATATCCAGCTTGAACAAGGCAATCGATTGACGGCCACCTTGAAGACCGGGAGGATCCGATGGCCGATTACGGCTACCCCGACGGCGGCGGCGAAGAGGAGCCACCGGCTCCTCCCGCCTACGGCTACCCCGACGACGACGGCGGCGGCGAGCGGCCGCCCTTCGTCCTCATCGATCCAGTCGCCTACTTCGCCGACCGCAAGAACTCCACCACCGCCGTCATCGATATGGAGGCCGGGGCCCCCAATCTCAGGGGCCGACTCCAGGTCACCTTCTGCGCCGTCGCCCCGCCGCTCGTTTCCTACTTCTGCGTCCACGCCTCCCACATGGACCACACCGAGTTCCCCGTCGAGCCCCGCATCCTGGCCACTGAGACCGACGGCGGCCTCGTCCTCCTATGCGTCGCCACCGCCGACCCCGACCATCCGATCCAGCAGTTGAGTCCCGAAAATTGCCAATACTTCGTCTACGACGCCCTCGCCCGCAAACTTCACCAACTCCCGCAACCCGGCTTCCAACACCGACTCAGCGAGCTCTCGCTCGCCATCATGCGCAAGCCCAACAAAAGCTCCAAAAACACCAGCAAGCACGTCAGCCTACGCCCCCAAGAGGCCGAGGCCGAGGCCGACTTCGTCGTTGCCGCACAATCCTACATTTTCTGGGGTAAAGAATCTCCTCACCTCTGCATCTATGATTCTGCTGTCAAGACCTGGAGCAACAAGCCGGTGGTGATGGGTTCATCATATCCAGAACACCACATCCCAAGCAAGACACTCACCATGGGAGGAAGCAATGGCACCGTGGCTTGGGTGGATCTCTGGCGCAACATCGTCTTCTGTGACGTTCTCGCCGAACGCCCCAAGCTTAGCTACCTGAATCTGCCGTCCGAACCCGGCGAGGAGGATATCAATCCAAGGTCTGTTCGCGACATTGCGGTCTTTGGCAACACCATCAAGTATGTTGCTATGCTTTTTCACCCCGTCGACACAAGCTCCTCTAAGGTACCCTCCCTTCGTTGGGTGGCCACAGCATAGAGCATCACGAAGGCCCGTCGCCATCGGTCCTGGCCAAAGAAATGGCACATGGAACGCGAGCTCGATTCCACCCATATAAAGGTTGATGCGGCTGGTACCGTCGCTACCTTCCCTACCTTGTCGTCTCTTTGCGTTGGCCTCCCCACACTCAGCCTGCAGAATGATGCCATTGTTTACTTCCTCGCCAAGATTGACTTCAGCCCAAGGCAACACACAGCTTGGGTGCTTGCTGTTGACATGAAGAACGAGACTGCTGAGCAAGTGGTGGAGTTCCCTGCTGAGAGGACTTATTATGTAGCCAAGGGCTACGACGCAAGTAGGTTCTCTGCATATCTCCAACCCGCGCCAGGTAACTCACTGTAACCCCTGCCTTGCTGTCTGTTACTTCCAACGATACATGCTAAACTACCAGATTCATGCATGTTCTTCTTGGTGGAGTGGGTGACGGCAGCATCATTTCACACACATTGACAGTGTGGGGTTTAGGGTGGATAAATCCACCGAAATAAGATACCATAGGTCATAATACTATCCATTAAGTCAAATGCCAGCAAATTCTTTTAGGGGGAGGGGGTTGCTAACTGTGAATTTCTCACCACAGCCATTCACACTTATCTTGTGACATGTAGTAATTCATTTATAGGGCAAGCGTTGCACATGCCTATCAAGTTTGGGCTTTTTCAGTAGTCTTTCAGCATGGAGAGTTTTATGGAATAATTAATGCTTGTGTTAGCGCTGGTTGTTTGTGGACCATTTCTTCTTTCCCAAACTATTACTGAAGACATGTGGAATTTGACATGCCAGGTACACAGCAAATGCCTAACGACCAGGGGTGCCGTTGATGAAATGCCCTAGCAAGAAGCATGCTAAAGATGTCGAAGATCCTAAAGAAGACGCCGCCATGATGATTGTTTCTTCATGATGTTGCATGGATAGAAGCTGTATGACCTGCCATTGGTGCCGGGTATCAGTGGAGGGGGTAGTGGATTATCATGTCTGCTGGTCTGCCCCTCCCTTTGCCTGTCTTTTATTTATTTTAGGATTATTATGGCCCTCTAGACCCTGTTCTGGAGTTCCTTTCTTCATTGTCTCACCGCCTATTCTACCTGGCTTGTCTATTATACAAGCTGTATTATTAAAAATCTGTATGAACTATATGGTATGTCAGTTGTAGTGCCCCCTTCTGTTTTCTGTTCCCCACGGTTGTCTTCCGTTAACATCATAACCTGCTGTTACCATCATACCTGTGGAGAGTTGGGTGAGTATTGTTTCTGACATGTGCTGTCAGTGACGCAACATCTCCATTTGGGTGGGTGGGGAATTTATTAACATTTTGAGCTATGTAGCAAGTGTTTATTGTCATGTCAGATTTATTTGTTTGTGCTTGCAACCTGTCATTTTTCTGTCAGAATTGGTTAGCTGCTTTCTTATTTTCTTGGCGTGTGCTAGGAGTCATCCTCTGTTTGTTCGTGCTTGCAATTGCAATGTTGTCTATAATATCCTTGTTTTTTATTTTATTTTTAAAAGAAAGAGAAGCTAAACAGACATGTTTGCAATTGATACTTACTGGTAACTCTTATTTGTTTCTCCTGGAACCTGGAAGGACCCTCTTTTTTCCCCTCAGAAAAAAGAAGTAAAATGACATTCTTTTTTACTTTAATGACCATGCCACGGAGGGAGTACCTTTAATGACCATGCCACTTGAACTGCACAATTTCTCCATACAATGTTTTCTCCTTCCTAACATAAGAATTTTTCCGTATGGCATGTAACAGTCGAATAGCATGACTAATAGGAATTATCTCTACTATTAAAGGAGGATCGAATGTCGTGATGGTTCGACCTCCTCCGTCCCACCTACGACGACCATATTCCCCCTCGCACGATCTCTCACGTGGAAAATAAAATCGCCAAAAACCCACGTTTCAAGACAAAGAAAAGCTAGGGGAAAAAAGCCATCGACCGAAAAACTCTCGCGTCGCGCGAGGGCCACGATCGCACCACATGAAAAAAAGGCAGCTCAGCCCACGTACGAGATTCATCCCCACGCACGTCCCACACCCCTATCTCCCCCAACCCCCTCTCGATCCCATCTCTCTCCCGATTTTTTTTCCAACGCCGGCCTCCTCTTTCATCTCCCATTGCGGAGACTCCCCATGGCGACCATAGGAAAGGGTAGGTAGATCCATCTCGCCCACTTCTTCCTGCCGTCGTCATCGTCCTCCACTCGACCATGCTAGCTTCCGCTATTTGGATGCCTCCCCTACGAGGAATACTCATCGCAGGTGGCGGCGGCCGTTGGCAAGGGCTCATTTGGAAGAGCAGGTGGCGTACAAGGTCGCGTCGAGGTCCAACGACCGGAGTATCAGCTCCGTAGAGGACGCCGTCCCAGGTGCGTCGATTTCAATCTTCTCCTCCATTGCTGTTGTCTTCGTTACCCGTGCGTGTAGCAGGTGTGCTCTCACACTCAAGAATTTTCAGTACGCGATGGGTTCTTTCTAATTCAGATCGTCTTGCTTGCCTTGTCGTGATATCTTCTTGGCCATGGTAAGACAACATGGTTCGTTCGCCCTCATGACTTTTGTTATGACATTAATGTTGTTCAAAAAGCAGTTTTAGTGAAGATCGAATGGTTTTTAGATTAAGTAGAAAATACATGAGTACTCTTCTGTAGTGTATTGTTGTTCAGTGGGTTTGATTGCCGCGGCAGGATAATTAAAGCCAAGGTAAAGACTATACATTCACAATTCCTATAGTTATAAACAAGAAAGAAAAGATATAGGCAAGTACTATTGTTTTAGATGCCGGTAAAATGGACTAGAATTTCATGAGCTGTTTAGTCAGCATGCTACCGCTCATCAGTGGCGGAGGACCAAAAATTTTCGAGGTAGGGCAGCCGAGACTACAGCACGTGAGACTTCCTCGCTGCTAGCCTCTAGCACCAAGGAGTGCATCTGCACCGTCCACTTTGGCCTCCGACACCAGCTGCTAGCTTCTAGCCCGCTGGGGTTCGCGCGTGGCATGCGCCTGGGCTCGTGGTTTGTGTTCTGTTGCTCCTGTTCGTACCTTCGTGATGACTGGTTCGGTACGTCGTGTGTGTGTCGTATGTGCAGCCATCAGGCAAGGGCATGACCCAAATAAGGAGCCTTCTCACAAGTCACGACCCAACATCAAAGAGAACTCTTCCTTTCAGTGACTTATTGCACCTGTCATCCTTCGATCGAGCGTGTTTGCCCGAAATAAAGGTTGGGCGGACACCCTGCCTCGCCCTACCGAGAGCTCCGCCGGTGCTACCACTAATATCCTTGTACTGTAGTAGCTTCAGTATTTCTCCCACTTTTTCTGCTACATGTGTAAATGTAGTTACAATTGAGAAAGCGAGAAATATTTGTTTTGTGAAAAAAATTGACATATCTTTGTTATCTGGATATCAAAATTATTGCTGAATGCATCTTCATGTGAGAAAATGTGAACGGCCACAGCAGAAACATAAACTTTGTCATATAAAGTTGGAAGTGTTTAACTGCTCAAACTTTCTACTTTGCAAACAAATAAAGTGATGCGAGGTATTCATATGTCCGCGTTTGATGAGAATTTACATTGAGTTCAGCATTAAATTAATATTTAATTGTCGCCTTTGTGATTGCTACTGTTTCGTGGTTTCAGAAACATGTCTACTGTGGACTGTTTCATAGCTTATCTTTTCCAACCAGTTAAAATTGTCTCATTAATTCTTGTCACCTTCACAAAAACTAATTATCCTTTGCCTGGCTTGCCCCTAATTTTACAAATCCTGTCAGAATTCTAAATCTTATTTCATATGTAGGACTCGAAGAATTCCAAGAAAGATCATTGCTTCAAGGTTGGCAGCGGCCACAACATAATTGACATCAAAACTAGATCTTGGTCCTACATATCCGGTCTTGCTCGGTGATATTTCTTTTTTCCATTCTGTTATATACCTACGTATATGATTGGTTTGCTACATGAGGTAGTGACGAAATCAACAATACTAGCTACTAGCCAACAATATGTGTTTACGACTCTCATCACAGAGTGATTAATCATAGTAAACTATGTGCCAGCTTATGTGAGTCCAATCGATCTATCTTTTACTGGCATTACCCATTGTGTAGATTAGGATTACCACACCAACCTTCATAGACTCCTAAAACTATCCTAGGATTATCAGTTTCTCAAACAATTGAAGTTGCAGCCTATGTGAAATCTTTATTTCCTGATATGGTAGCAGTAACTAATTTTCTTTATTTTATTAATCACAGTCTAAAGGCTCAGAAGCAGTTGATCATTACCTGTCACAGTATACAAAACACATATCTAATATTGGGGAAAATGTATGTATTTTCTCGAGCAGCTATGTGGATATAGGTCTTGCTGAAAATTTGTAACTAAGCTTGTAATCTTAACAATTGTTGTCAAACAGTCAGCTGATATGTTCATATGTGAATCATCCACCCAATTAGCTATAATGCTTTCCAAGGCCAGTACCATACCAACATTGGATCCAAAAGAGCATGTGGTAACATCAAATGGTATCACCTTTCACATGACATTTTTTTTCATTCGAGTACGATTATCTGTCGATCTAGATTGGTTAAGTATGTGCTTGGTAGATTGGTCATTATTGAAACTACATAACATTGTTTGTGCCTTTGCATTGCCCTTACTCTTGGAATGGCCTGACTTGATGATACTATTCTACTACTTTGCTTGTATTGTTGTCTTGTGTGCTCGTATTCTATAACATGGTCTTAAGAAGAGGAAGAGATTATGTTGCAAGAAAAGACAATTTTCTTAATATGTAAAACCACATACAAAGCCGGAAATTGTTTCAAGAACTTCCCTACATTTGTAAGATGCTTCCAATAGTCACTGTTGATGATATAACCGCAAACTGCTACGGAATATGGTATCATACTGAGGTTGGATGATATTTAATTGACCACTTTTTCCTTCTATACTGTTGATGATCTCTTAATGCACAATATCAGAATTTTATTTTTCGCCATCTTCACCTATTTCCTATTGTTTCTATTCAATGTACGTTAATGCAAATTAATTCGAAGTAAATTATTCTTTGTAGCCAAATTGGACACATACATACGGTATGAAAATTTACGCAGAAGACAAGGACCCATCACTCCAGAGTCTAGGAAAGTTGGGTAAATGTAATCTTTTTATGGTACGTGATTTGATCTGGATCAAGTCTTACAGTATTAAACGTGCAATTTTGATTCAGTTTTAGAACTCTTTTGTGTTTGAAAATAATTAAACAGGAACTGAAAATAAGCATCAGTTTGCTTAGGCACTTAATAGTATTATTTTGGTAGCAAGGTATTCATTTCCATCTTTATATATTCTGTTGTCATGTTTTTTTTCCTATTTCTGCTGAACTGGACACATACATACATAAACACCAGTTCCGCAGAAGAGAAGGGACACTTTACTCTAGAAAAGCTGGGTAAATGTAATCTGGTAGATAATCTAATCTCGTGCAAGTCTTGCAGGATTAAATGTAGAATTTTGCGTCGGTTTAGATTTTCTATGTGTCCAATAGAATTAAAACATGAACTAAATAGAAAATATTGTGCTTCCCTATAGTTTTGTGTAGTAATGCAGTATGATTCTGCACGTGTTGGACTGTCCTATGCTGCCAATGGAGTCCTGTCGATGTTGTTCTTTACTTGGTGCACTTATAAATTGTTCTCCGAGCCTTACTAATTGAACAGTCTTGATTATCCACATAAGAGCTCTCACCGCCACCGTCCTTGGCCAGCTCCGCGGAGCCCCCGTTGGCGTCCCTCTAGACGCCGCCGCCGCCCTCCGTGCCGGACCCGGCGGCCCCGACAGCGGCAGCGGCAGCCTCCTCCTCCTAGACATGGCCGTCGTTCGCGTCGGGAGACGCCGAGGGAGAGGAGGTCACCGAATTTGGGGAAGGCGCCGAGGTGTGAGATCGCTGGCGGCGGTGGGTGAGGATGGGAATCACGGGTGGGAGGAGAAGGGGAATGGGAGAGAGGGGGAGAGTGAGGGAGAGAGGAGGGATTCGGCCGAGGATATGGGGACTTCACCTACCTCGTACTTAGTAGTAGCGAGGGGTATAAAACCGCGCTACTACTATCAACTTAGTAGTAGCGCGGGTTTACACCCCTCGCTACTACTATGGCATGTCCCGGGGGGCACGGTAGAGACCGCTTAGTAGTAGCGAGGGTTAAAAACCCGTGCTACTACTATCAAGTTAGTAGTTGCGAGGTGTAAAAACACGCGCTACTAGTAAGTAGCAGTAGCGAGGGGTATAAAACCTCGCTACTAGTAAGCGTCTTCCTATAAGCTTTTCCCTAGTAGTGTAATGTGAAGCTCATTAGTCCCGGTTTATAATTGAACCGGCACTAATGTGACCATTAGTGCCGGTTCCAACGGCTAGGCGGGCGGCGCTCCTTAGTACCGGTTCGTGACGAACCTTTAGTACCGGTTCGTGCCACAAACCGGTACTAAAGAGGTGGTGGCAGGCTGTTGTCAGGCTGGGGCCCCACCAGCACCTTTAGTACCGGTTCATGCCATGAACCGGGAATAGAGATGCACCTTTAGTACCGGTTGGTTAGACGAATCGGTACTAAAGTTCATCCTATATAAACCCCTTCGTCGTGCCCGAGCGCTCTGTTCTTTCCCTTTCCTCTCCTCTGTTTTCTTCCTCTTCCTCTCGAGCTCACACTCCATTTTTGCCTAATTTTGTGAAGATTTGAAGGCACCCCATCCATCTAAGTGATCACAAAGGTTAGCAAGTTTGTCCTTTCATCTCTCATTGCTAGATTAGCTCTTGCAATGCTCTACAAGTATAGTGATTTGTGGGTTTTATTTTGGGAGGAATTATGTGTGGTAGTATTTGATTTATATGCAATTTGAGATCAAAATAACTCTTAGTTTGCATATGTAGGTGTGGTTTACTTAGTGCCTTCCCGTCTTCGTCCTAACCATCGTCGATCGCCCGTACCATCCCGTCACCGGCACAACCTTGTGGTGAGCCTCTTGTTCTTATCTTTTTTATATAAAAAAAATCATGTTTGTGCGATTTAGATATATAGTTACTTGTATAATTATCTTACTCGTACGTTGTTTGTTATACATAGTGCCATGGTTTTGATATCCGTCCCCATCGTCCCTTGTTCGGGTTATGATTCGGATGTGGTATATTCTCTTTTATAACTATTTATTGCATTTCGTGTTTACTACAAATTATGCCCATCAAGTTGACATAGATATTTTTATCTAGGAGGTATGTGAACCGGAAATTCCAACCGACCCTATTGTCAAGAGGTTAAATTTAGTTGAAAATGAAAAGGAGTATTTGAAAGAAAAATTGAAAAGAATTGAGGAGGAGAAGATGGAATTGGAGTTGCATGTTGCCGATGTCGTCGATGATCACAAGATCAAGATGGAGAAAATGCGCTTGAAGATTAGAAATATTAGAAAATATGCCATCGATATTGAGGCTTGGTATCATTATGCTGTTGGATCAATTGTTACCTTAGTTGCGATCTTGATCGCATTTGTTGTTGCATTTAAATGCTTTAGTTAGAGAGTTATTTGTATGTTGTTTTATGAGAATAAGTGTTGTATGAATTTTATGTATGAACTTGTATTAATTTGGTCTATTCGGTGTTGTGTAATGAAGATGAGCCGGCAATGGATGTACGATGACCGATGCTCTCCCCAGTTCGTTAATGACGTGCATACTTTTCTGCTTGCGGCTGAGGCAAACAAGCGGGCGGATGGTTTTATGTCTTGTTCATGTGCTGGCTGTAAGAATGATTGGAATTACTCTAAGTCAAAAACCATTCACTGGCACCTGTTTGAGTCCGGTTTCATGCCCCACTATAACGTTTGGACCAAGCACGGAGAAAGAGGGGTTATGATGGAGGACAATGAAGAAGAAGAGGACGATGACAACTATCCTGGCCATGGGTTCCCTGAATACGATGGTACAACAATGGGGGAAGAAGCTGAGCCGGCAATGCGGAAAGAAGCTGAAGAAGAGGCATCAGATGAGCCCGCTGATGATCTAGGTCAGGCCATTGCCGATGCAAAGAGCAACTGCGCAAGTGAAAAGGAGAAGAAGAAGTTGCAGCACATGTTAGAGGATCACAAAAAATTGTTGTACCCGAATTGCGAAGCTGACAAGAAAAAGCTGGGCACCACACTGGAATTGCTACAATGGAAGGCAGAGAGTGGTGTATCTGACAAGGGATTGGGAAATTGTGGGGTAACGGAAGACTCGCAGTACGGAATGACAACAGTGGATCTCAACAATCTTGCATACGCAGACGAACCATTCGTCCTAGCCAATGATGTGGCACAGGTTTTCTATGTGAAGGACATGTCTACCAAGCCGAGGAAAAGAAAAGATAAGGAAGCGAATACATCATACGATGAGCCAAAGCGCCACATAGTTCTTTCAGGGAAAAGAAACATCGTGGGAGTGGATGACAAGACAGACATGTCAGAAGATTATGAAAAAGTTTCATGAAATTGCTCCCTTCACAGTGAATATTGACCCGAGCATCCAGTTAAATGATGAAGATTGTCCATGGTTACGGCGCAAAGGGACACATGCAAAGAAAAAGTTTCACACCCAAAGATCCCACTATGGGATGTGACCGGCTTCACTGTCATCACTTTCTTCTCTAATGAGTTTCCGGACATATATATCTGAAAAGTCCCACTTTGGACAAACCGTAGGGAATCTTTGTAATAGTTAGGGTGCTTATGTGTTTTGACATTTGAAACATGTACTTTTGTGCTTCGGACAAACGTGTACCTTTCTGACTTCATTTGCTATTTTTCAGCTCATTTACTGTTTTTTTGAGCTAAATGACCCTGAAATTAAAAAGCACTACAAAATGAACTCTGAAAAGGTTGAAAGTTGGCATGGTATCACCATTTCACCCACATAACATGTGCAAAAAAGTTGAGAGGGTTACGGCAAAAATTGGATGCACTTCGTGTACAAAATGGACAATCTCTTTCGAAGTATCAGGGTTTCGGACGAAAACTCATCTGTTATAAAGGCATTTCATTTTTTTAAACTTATTACAACTCCAGACTTTTTGTACGTTCAGTATGCACCATTCAAAGCCACGCCATCAACTTTCAACCCTTTCTGACATTATTTACTATTTTTCATGCATTTACTGATTTTTTGAGCTAAATGACTCAGAAATTGAAAAGCACTACAAATGAACTCTCAAAAGGTTGAAAGTTAGCATGGTATCATCATTTCACCCATATAGCATGTGCACAAATGTTGAGAGGGTTACGACAAAAAACTGGATGCACTTCGTGTACAAAATGAACAATCTCTTTCGAAGTATCAGGGGTTCGGACGAAAACTCATCTGTTACAAAGGCATTTCATTGCTATGTCGGTTGTAGTACCCACGTTCTGTTTTCTGTTGCCCGCGGTTGTCGTCTGTTAAGATCATAATCTGTGGAAAGTTGGGTGAGTATTACGGACCTCTAGACCCTGTTCTGGGGTTCCTTTCTTCATTGTCTAGAGACCCTGTTCTAGACATGTCGGTGACGCAAAATTTCCATCTGGGTGGGTGCGGAATTTATCAAAATTTTGAGCTATGTAGGAAGTGTTTATTGTGATATCAGATTTGTTTGTTTGTGATTGCAACCTGTCATTTTTCTGTCGACGTACTTGCCGAACTCCCCGCGCTCAGCTACCTGAAGCTGCCGTGCGGACCCGCTGTGAGGGATGGCAATCCAAGGTCGCTTCGCGACATTGCGGTCTGTGGTGACACCATCAAGTATGTTGAGATGCTGCCTCACCCCGACAGAAGCTCCTCTAAGACCCTCTCACGTCGTTGGGTGGTCGCAACATGGAGCATCAAGAAGGCCCGTCGGTCCTGGTGCAAGGATTGGCGCATGGTTTGCAAGCTCGATTCCACCTAAAGGTTGATGCAACTAGTACCGTGGCTTCCTTCCCAACCTTGTCGTCCCTCCACGTTGGCCTGCCCACACTCAGCCTGCAGAATGATGCCATTGTTTACTTCCTCGCCAAGATTGACTTCCGCATGATGGAACACACGGCTTGGGTGCTTGCTGTTGACATGAAGAACGCGACTGCTGAGCAAGTGGTGGAGTTCCCCGCTGAGAGGACTTTTAGTTTAGCCCAGGGCTATGACGCAAGTAGGATCTCCGCATATCTCCAATCTGCTCCAGGTAACTGACTGTAACCCCTGCCTTGCTGCTGTTGCTTCCAACTATACATGCTAAGCTACCAGATTAATCCATGGTTCTTCTTGGTGGAGTGGGTGATGGCAGCGTCATTTCACACACATCGATAGTGTGGGGTTTAGGGTGGATAATCCATCGAATAGCTCATAATACTATTCATTAAGTCAAATACTAACAGTGAATTTCTCACCGGAACAATTCACACTTCTCTTGTGACGTGTAATAATTTGTTTATAGGGTGAGCGTTGCACATGCTTATCAAGTTTGGTCTTTTTCAGTAGTCTTTCAGCATGGAGATTTTAGAATAATTAATGGTTGCATTAGCGCTAATTGTTTGTGGACCAGTTTTTCTTTCCCAAACTATTACTGAAGACATGTGGAATTTGACATGCCAGGTACACAGCAAATACCTAAACGACCAAGGGTGTCATTGCTGAAATACCCTACCATGAAGCATATTAAAGATGTTGAAGATCCTAAAGAAGACGATGCCATGGTGATTTTTTCTTCATGAGGTTGCATGGAAGCTGTATGACCTGAGATTAGTGCCGGG
Organism: Triticum aestivum; assembly: GCF_018294505.1. Lineage (NCBI taxonomy): Eukaryota > Viridiplantae > Streptophyta > Magnoliopsida > Poales > Poaceae > Triticum > Triticum aestivum. The sequence continues at coordinate 5,183,918 of NC_057805.1, forward strand.
TATCAATGGAGGGGGGTAGTGGATTATCATGTCTGCTGGTCTGTCCCTTCTTTTGCCTGTCTTCTACTCCCTCCGTTCCAAATTACTCGTCGTGGTTTTAGTTCAAATTTGAACTAAAACCACGACGAGTAATTTGGAACGGAGGGAGTATTTATTTTAGGATTACATGACCTGTGGAATTGGCTGTTAACATCGTAACCCTATGGAGAGTTGGGTGAGTATTGTTTTTGACATGTGTTGTCAGTGATGCAAAATCTCCATTTGGGTCGGTGGGGAATTTATCAAAATTTTGAGCTATGTAGGAAGTGTTTAATTATTGTGATACCAGATTTGTTTGCTTGTTTGTGCTTGCAACCTGTCATTTTTCTGTCAGAATTGGTTAGCTGCTTTCTTATTTTCTTGGCGTGTGCTAGCAGTCAGCCGGCTGTTGCTGGGGGCTTGGGATTTTACTGAAGTCATCATCTGTTTGGTCGTGCTTGCAATTGGTTAGCTTATCCCGTTGTTGTTGCTGTTTTTTTGTCTGGAAAATCAAGTAAAAGCAGTGTAGTAGACAGTGGCAGATGAATGGAGAAGTATAATGGGAAGTATGTTGGCTTCTTTTGTTTGGAGGAAGCTGACTCTGTATGTGGTAATTCATATGGCATAATGTTGCACGGAAGCTGTATGACCTGAAAATAGTGTCCGGTATCAATGGAGGGGAGTAGTGGGTTATCATGTTTCACTGTTATGTTTTGGTATGTCCCTTCTTTTGCCTGTCTTGAATTTATTTTATTAGGATTATGGCCCTCTAGAGCCTGTTTATGCGTCCTGAACTACTACTAACAGCGCAGAGGCACGGCGCGCCCGTGTGCCAGTGCCCTTGTTGGTTTAGCTTATCCAGTTGTTGCTGTTTTTGTCTGGAAAATCAAGTAAAAGCAGTGTAGTTGACAGTGGCAGGGTGAATGAAAAAGTATAATGGGAAGTGGGTTGGGTTATGGAAAGTACATTGCATGGGCTACACGGTTGCAGATTAAGGATCACACGGCATTGTGTAGACGGTTGTAAATGAAGAAAGGCTCTGGTGGGATATATTGCATTGGTTGTTGTGTTTACGCCTTGTCGTTGATTTCAATGGTTCCAATTGAGGTTTTCTCTCTTGTCCTGGTTGAGTAGCCCCATGAAAATATATACTTGATCGTTTACGTTGCTGAGCATATCATATCCTCGCACACGGCCTTTCAACAGAAGAAATATATTTTCAGTCCGGAAGCACAACTAAAAACGGAGTAACCTATAGCCTACAATAATCTACAGACCTTGGGTGAGTGATGTGGCAGCAAATACCACTATTATTGCATCGCTCGAATCAGCAGTATGTGTGTTCTTGGGTTGCCTGCAAAGGGGGGTTGGTCATGGGCAGAGGCACGGCGGTGCAAAGATCCTTAGGTTCACACGCATTGTCGAGTACAGAATTAATTATCCAAAGAAAACAAGGTAATATGAAGTAGTTACTACAACACGGTAGAAATTAGGAGGCATTTAGAAACGCCTATGAAAGACTAGAAAATGCCTCCGAAGGTATAAGAAGGTGTTTCTGAAAAACGCTAGAAATACTCGCGAAGGGAAATACCTGTGTGGGCGCTTTTGGAGAACGCCCGCGATGCTCAGATCATTGACGGCAATTTCTGAAAGTGCCTCCAAAGCTTCAGCGAGCAAAATTGGCAATGACCGAACACGTCTGCTGTGGGCCTCCCTCTCCCTCTCACACCAACACTAGTTGGTGGGCTACACAGCCCATGTGACAACCGGGCCAAGCCCAGCTCGAATTCACTAGGACACACGATCGAGTCGTAATCCAAGCCTAATCTGAAGCTCACTAGTCAGCACACAAATGTCTCTCTGTTTATATCTGACAACTTCGTGTATAGCATTCCACAGCGCTGCTTTTAAACAGGCAATCGTTCTGTTCGGTAAGCGATATGGGACTAAATAAACTGCCACGAGCGTGAAGGGTTGACGCAAAAAAGAAAAAACTGTACTACGATTCGGTCCAGCGGGCTGCCAACGAATCTCCGTTCTGCGATGTCCCAAAGGTGGAAGCTTGTAATACGAAATATTCCATACATTAGGGTCTCTTTTGAAAATATTACAGAGATTTGGAGGCGTTTCCCCTCAAGAACGCCTTCAAATGGGTGCTGGCAGTTTGCAGGATGCCCCCTATGCTCATACATATTACGGCACTTTCTGAAAATGCCGCTGAATGCCCAGTATTTAAAGGCGTTTCTTCAGTACGCCGTTACCTGAGCATATTTAAAGGTGTTTTTCCCATAACGCCTTTAACAGAGCTAATCTAAGGCGTCTTTGAGAACGCCTTGAAGAAAATGGCTCCGTTAGTCTGCCGTGTTGTAGTGAGTGACGGACAATGTAGACAAATTTCAGAAATTAATCCTTCCAGGACTTACTTTTGTTCTCAACCCCATTACTTCGCAGCAAAACTGAGCAAGCTACAGTGCAATCTTACTTGCACTAAATTTTGCCACTGCACAGCAGAACACTAACCTGAACTTTGTACTGAATTTCGCACTGAAATCCAAAATGAAGGCAGCACAACTCCATCACCAGAACTCACAGCATAGCCAAATCTTGTTATTGAAAGGAAACATAGCTATGGTATTATTATTATACAAAAGGCAACAAAATCTTGGGTAATCTGAATGCCAAAATACCATACTTCGAGTGGGTGTTTGGTGTTTTCATATGAAGTCAAGGTGAATCAGATTAAGTAATGGCTCGATGAACATCATGTCAACTCCAGCAATGATTTCATCAATGTTGGTCTGCACAAATCTAGTGTTTACTCTCTCTCGCTACTTCAAGTGCCAAAACAATTTATTACCATGGCTGTCTCAGTAAATTTTTCTAATGTTTGCATTCCTGAATGTTGCTTCCCATATATCCTACCCAATTAGTATAGTTGAAGTATTTATGTGCAAAATACATTTCACTTATAACCATGAACACATTTGCAGGACAATCTAAATCATTAAAGTCTAGCCAAAAGATAATAATCGCATGAGTATGTGCATCTACTAGGAAAAAAATACGGTTAGAGACATGTGGGTCACACCTCTGTAACCGAGATTTCACTTCTCTTATTGTGTTGTGCCACATATCTTACAACCCCTTCAGCATAGGGCTACGACCTCCTCGATGAAAAAGGTATTGTTAGCAGCAATAGAAGTAACTACATATACATACCCCTTTTATTGTTATTAGCATTCATTCTTAACTCTTCAATGAAAGAAACAAAACAAAATATATTATTGAGACTTTTACCAAGTCCTCTTCCAGTGTTTGGTCTTTGGAAGTCAACAACAATTCCTCCTAGTCAGTCTACTTCACGCAGTCGTGTTTAACCAAGTCTGGTTGTAGACATGCTGTTCATTGTGCTCATCCACAACATGCAGACAAAAACTAAGATAATATTGTGAAACAACATAGATTCGAATTAATTTTTATGGTAAATTACATTTCAACAAAACAAATAGGAATAGGTTGATCATTATATCTTGCCATGCTTATCTTGGGCAGAAAACTAAAGTCAACTAAAAAAGCGGGGAGGTGATCTAACATATCTGAGTGAGTGATAGAGTTACCTCGAAAGCTATATATTTCCCCACTCCTGTCATTGGTTCCAAAATCCCAAGCTCTATATTCCTGACACATGGACTTGAGCACATCCTCTGTAGTCGAAGGCGGGAGAAAATTCAGTTAAGAACAACTTGTTAGTCGTTACTCCATCTATGTTGTTCTATGTCGTTGTTAGTTGTTGCTCCATCTATATTGCCGAGTATATTGTGACAGTATGAATGTTTACCCTTTAGGTGTGCCTAGTGATGAACCATGGATTTCAGTGTCCACCTTCTTCAGTGGTGATCCAGAACAGATGAGAGAACCAAATATGGGGGCAAGCCATGATGCTCAGCACCACGAGCACACGTCATGGCTCAGGATGCCGCAGTCTTACTTATGAAGCAAGCACTTAGAATTCTTAAATGACAACTCTTCGGGAATGAGAGCATATCATGGCCTTGCACATTGCCTTTCAACAGAAATATATCTTCAGTCTGGAAGCACGACTAAAAACGAAGAAGAAAATAGCCTACAATATTATACACACCTCCAGTGGATATGGCACCAAATACCACAACATTCAATAGGCAATAGGGCAGCTATTATTGTAGCGCTTGAAAATGAAGTATGTCTGTTCTTTGGTTGCCTGCAAGGTGGGGGGTTGCCTGCAAGGGGAAGACGCATGCCGGTGCATAGATCTTTAGGGCAGCGCTCGTGGTCACTGGGGGAACGACGGCATTGCCCGCTTCAATGGGCGATGCGGACCGCTTCCGAGATGACCAGCGGCGTGACCCCAACGCTTGGTGCCGCCGACATCCGGTAGCCCATGCTGTGCCTCGTTGGCAGGTGCTTCCAACTCCATACATATCACGATGGCGCGGCTCAAGGATGAGTCCCAACACGTGTTGTGCGGTTGACCTCAAGGTCGAGATGCTCTCCAACCTTAGCCGACTCTCCATGTCCAGCCACCGGAGTAGCTTCTCTAATGTAGGAGGGATCCAGGAGATGGACAGAACACCACCTCAGTAGGAGCCGAGGAGGGGTGTCGATACGTTCAGCTAAGCTAAACTACTATTGGAGCTCACACGTGAAATGATATTTAAGACCAAGCGCTTGTGATGTGATGGACAGACACAACCATAAGCTTAGCATATGATTGTGTCGCTAAGTTCACTTTACTGTACCTTTCTTAATGTCAAGTATCTGTTCCTTAGACCATGAGATCATGCCACTCCCAGATACCGGAGGAATATTTGTGTGCTATCAAATATCACTTCATAACTGGGTGATGATAAAGATACCGGAGGAACTTTCCTCCCGGAGGGGGAAATCATCATCATCATCATCACCAACAACACTCCCATCTTGGGGAGGGCAATCTCCATCAACATCTTCAACAACATCATCTCATCTCAAACCCTAGTTCATCTCTTGTATTCAATCTTGTTACCGGAACTATAGATTGGTGCTAGTGGGTGACTAGTAGTGTTGATTACATCTTGTAGTTGATTACTATATGGTTTATTTGGTGGAAGATTACATGTTCAGACCCATGATGCTATTTAATACTTCTCTGATCATGAGCATGTTCATTATTTGTGAGTAGTTACTTTTGTTCTTGAGGTCACGAGAGAAATCATGTTGCAAGTAATCATGTGAATTTGATATGTGTTCGATATTTTGATAATATGTACTCCCTCCGTCCGGAAATACTTGTCAGAGAAATGGATGTATCTAGACGCATTTTAGTTCTAGATACATCCATTTTTACCCATTTCTTCGACAAGTATTTCCGGACGAAGGGAGTATGTTGTGATTCCCTTAGTGGTGTCATGTGAACGTCGACTACATGACACTTCACCATATTTGGGCCTAAGGGAATGCATTAAGGAGTAGCAAATAGATGATGGGTTGCGAGAGTGACAAAAGCTTAAACCCCAGTTTATGCGCTATTCCGTAAGGGACCGATTGGATCCAAAAGTTTATGCTATGGTTAGAATTTATTCTTAATACTTTTCTCGTAGTTGAGGATGCTTGCGGGAGGGTTAATCAGAAGTAGGAGGTTTGTTCAAGTAAGAACAGCACCTAAGCACCGGTCCACCCACATATCAAATTATCAAAATAGCGAACACGAATTAAACCAACATGATTAAAATGAAATTCCCGTGTACCCTCAAGAACACTTTGCTTATCATAAGAGACCGTTTTGGCCTGTCCTTTGCCTCAAAAGGATTGGACTACCTTGCTGCATACTTGTTACTACTATCGTTACTTGCTCGTCACAAATTATCTTGCTATCAAACTACTCGGCTACTTACAATTTCAGCACTTTCAGACATTACCTTACTGAAAACTACTTGTCATTTCCTTCTGCTCCTCGTTGGGTTCGACACTATTACTTATCAAAAAGATCTACAATTGATCCCCTATACTTGCGGGTCATCATTGCTCTCTGTGCTTCACTTAAATTTTTTATGAGCAATGGACTTGCTCTAGTGCTTCACTTATATCTTTTTTAGCACAGTGTGCTTTAGTATTTTTGAAGAAATGCTCTCTTGCTTCACTTAGATTTATTTGAGAGATAGTAAAATGTTCAAGAAATTCTCTCTTGCTTCACTTAAGTTATTTTGTGAGAAAGAAAGTTATGCTCATGATCTTCACTTATATTTGTTTGAGCTTATGAAAATCAACACATGAAAATTAGTCCCAAAGTGATAGATATCCAAGAAGGATATAATAAAAACTTTCATGAAGATCATTGGACAAAATAAACTTGATTCTTAGTAATAGTTTTGAGATATGATGATGTGATATGTGAGTTGTGTTGATGAGTAATTATGCTTTAGTAAGAATATTGGTGTTAAGGTTTGTGATTCCCTATGCAAGCACGAAAGTCAATAGTCATGCTATGAAATTATATCCTACTTGTGGTGCATTATTCGGTGTTAATTATGCTTAATGCTTGCTTATGAGATTATTCGTTTCTTGGTTGGTCACTTCTCAATCTTTTGCTAGCCTTTATTTTGCACTAAGTATGATCTCTACTTGTGCATCCAAAATCCGTTAAACCAGTTTTGCCACATGAGTCCACTATATCTACCTATATGCGGTATTCTTTTGCCATTCTAAGCAAATTTGCATGTGTCATCTCTAATTTTCAAAATAAACTTCTCTTTTGTGTGTTCGTTTCGCTCGCGGAGCGGTGAGGGGTGGCTAATATTTTCCATGCTGGATGTGTTATTCTCACGATGAGTGTTTATTCACTTGTCATTGCATGAGAGTAAGTCAAAGGTTTTAGGGATGCCCAGTCCTGAAATGAAAAAATAAATAAATTTACTTTATGTTGTCAAATAATAAATTCCTTGGAAAGTGTTGCTATGGAGGGCAACCATGGATACGGTATGGTGGAAAAGGAATAAACTTTATTTTCTGTTTGGGAACCGCCTATGATATATCTAGCATGAAAGTGTTGGGAACTCTAAGTCGTTTTCGTTGGTGGGATGGATACACCTCCCAAAATGTTTTTATCTCTAAGTTTTTCGCTTTGAGCTCTGGCACCTCTACAAATCCCTAATTCCCTCTATGAAGGGCCTTTATTTTACTTTATGTAATTTTTAATTTGAGTCTCCATCTTTTCTTATAAAAGCACCAACTAGGAGGCAATATGATCGTACTTGAGTATTGGGCGTAGCTAATATGCGAGTGTATTTCATGAATGGATCAATGGTTGAGCATGATGGGCTAGGGATAACTTATTTTAGCGTTGATATTTTGAAAGACATGGTTGCTTGTTGATATGCTTGAGCATTTAAATTATCATGTCAAAACTAGACTATTGCTTTGAATCACATAAAAGTCCAAATGTCATGCTATAAAGAGAAGAATATGATATGACATGTTAGGCAGCATTCCACATCAAAAATTCTGTTTTTATCACTTACCTACTCGAGGACGAGTAGGAGTTAAGCTTGGGAATGCTGATACGTCTCCAACGTATCTATAATTTTTGATTGTTCCATGATGTTATATTATCAATCTTGGATGTTTTATAATCATTTTATAGTCATTTTACATCATTTTTTGTACTAACCTAATGACATAGTGCCAAGTGCCAGTTGTGTTTTCTGCATGTTTTTTACATCGCAGGAAATCAATATCAGACCGAGTCCAAATGCATTGGCCCTGGCTGCGCCTGGGGGTGCTCCGAGGAGAGCACAACCCACCAGGGCGCGCTAGGAGGCCCTGGCACGCCTTGGTGGGTTGTGCCCACCTCGGGTGCCCCCCGGACCGCCTCTTTGCTCTATAAATACCCCAATATTCCCAAAACCCTAGGGGAGCCGACAAAATAGTGATCCAGCCGCCGCAGAGTCCAGAACCACCAGATCCAATCTAGACACCATCTCGGATGGGGTTCACCACCTTCATTGGTGTCTCTCCGATGATGCGTGAGTAGTTCTTCGTAGACCTTCAGGTCCGTAGTTAGTAGCTAGATGGCTTCCTCTCTCTCGCTGAATTCTCAATACAATGGTCTGTTGGAGATCCATATGATGTAACTCTTTTGCGGTGTGTTTGTTGGGATCTGATGAACTTTGAGTTTATGATCAGTTATATCTTTTTATATCCATGAAAGTATTTGAGTTTCTTCGATCTCTTTTATGCATGATTGCTTATAGCCTCGTATTTCTTCTTCGATATTTGGGTTTTGTTTGGCTAACTTGGTCTATTTATCTTGCAATGGGAAGATGTGCTTTGTAGTGGGTTCGATCTTACGGTGCTTGATCCCAGTGACAGAAGGGGAACCGACATGTATGTATCGTTGCTACTAAGGATAAAACAATGGGGTCTATCTCTACATAGATAGATATTGTCTACATCATGTCATCGTTCTTATTGCATTACTCCATTTTTTCATGAACTTAATACACTAGATGCATGCTGGATAGCGGTCGATGTGTGGAGTAATAGTAGTAGATGCAGGCAGGAGTCGGTCTAGGTATGATGATACCGACGATCAAATCTTGGGTAAGTATGAAGGGGAACGTAGTAATTTCAAAAAAATTCCTACGCACACGCAAGATCATGGTGATGCATAGCAACGAGAGGGGAGAATGTTGTCCACGTACCCTCGTAGACCGACAGCGGAAGCGTTATCACAACGCGGTTGATGTAGTCGTACGTCTTCACGATCCGACCGATCAAGTACCGAACGTACGGCACCTCCGAGTTCTACAAACGTTCAGCTCGATGACGTCCCTCGAACTCCGATCCAGCCGAGTGTTGAGGGAGAGTTTCGTCAGCACGACGGCGTGGTGACGATGATGATGTTCCACCGACGCAGGGCTTCGCCTAAGCTCCGCAACGGTATTATCGAGGTGTAATATGGTGGAGGGGGGCACCGCACACGGCTAAGAGATCTCAAGGATCAATTGTTGTGTCTCTGGGGTGCCCCCCTGCCCCCGTATATAAAGGAGCAAGGGGGAGGCAGCCGGCCAAGGGGAGAGGCGCGCCATAGGGGGGAGTCCTACTCCCACCGGGAGTAGGACTCCTCCTTTCCTTGTGGGAGTAGGAGAAGGGAAGGGGGAAGGAGAAAGAAGGAAGGGTGCGCCCCCTTCCCTAGTCCAATTCGGACCAGACCATGGGGAGGGGTGCGGCCACCTTTTGAGGCCTTTCTCTCCTTTCCCGTATGGCCCATTAAGGCCCAATACGAATTCCCGTAACTCTCCGGTACTCCGAAAAATACCCGAATCACTCGGAACCTTTCCGAAGTCCGAATATAGTCGTCCAATATATCGATCTTTTACGTCTCGACCATTTCGAGACTCCTCGTCATATCCCCGATCTCATCCGGGACTCCGAACTCCTTCGGTACATCAAAACTCAATAAAACTGTCATCGTAACGTTAAGCGTGCGGACCCTACGGGTTCGAGAACTATGTAGACATGACCGAGACACGTCTCCGGTCAATAACCAATAGCGGGACCTGGATGCCCATATTGGCTCCCACATATTCTACGAAGATCTTTATCGGTCAGACCGCATAACAACATACGTTGTTCCCTTTGTCACCGGTATGTTACTTGCCCGAGATTTGATCGTCGGTATCTCGATACCTAGTTCAATCTCGTTACCGGCAAGTCTCTTTACTCGTTCCGTAACACATCATCCCGCAACTAACTCATTAGTCACAATGCTTGCAAGGCTTATAGTGATGTGCATTACCGAGTGGGCCCAGAGATACCTCTCCGACAATTGGAGTGACAAATCCTAATCTCGAAATACGCCAACCCAACAAGTACCTTTGGAGACACCTGTAGAGCACCTTTATAATCACCCATTTACGTTGTGACGTTTGGTAGCACACAAAGTGTTCCTCCGGTAAACGGGAGTTGCATAATCTCATAGTCATAGGAACATGTATAAGTCATGAAGAAAGCAATAGCAACATACTAAACGATCGAGTGCTAAGCTAACGGAATGGGTCAAGTCAATCACGTCATTCTCCTAATGAGGTGATCTCGTTAATCAAATGACAACTTATGTCTATGGCTAGGAAACATAACCATCTTTGATTAACGAGCTAGTCAAGTAGAGGCATACTAGTGACACTCTGTTTGTCTATATATTCACACATGTATTATGTTTCCGGTTAATACAATTCTAGCATGAATAATAAACATTTATCATGATACAAGGAAATAAATAATAACTTTATTATTGCCTCTAGGGCATATTTCCTTCAGTCTCCCACTTGCACTAGAGTCAATAATCTAGTTCACATCGCCATGTGATTTAACATCAATAATTCACATCACCATGTGATTAACACCCATAGTTCACATCGTCATGTGACCAACACCCAAAGGGTTTACTAGAGTCAATAATCTAGTTCACATCGCTATGTGATTAACACCCAAAGAGTACTAAGGTGTGATCATGTTTTGATTGTGAGATAATTTTAGTCAACGGGTCTGTCACATTCAGATCCGTAAGTATTTTGCAAATTTCTATGTCTACAATGCTCTGCACGGAGCTACTCTAGCTAATTGCTCCCACTTTCAATATGTATCTAGACCGAGACTTAGAGTCATCTAGATTAGTGTCAAAACTTGCATCGACGTAACCCTTTACGACGAACCTTTTGTCACTTCCATAATCGAGAAACATATCCTTATTCCACTAAGGATAATTTTGACTGCTGTCCAGTGATCTACTCCTAGATCACTATTGTACTCCCTTGCCAAAATCAGTGTAGGGTATACAATAGATCTGGTACACAGCATGGCATACTTTATAGAACCTATGGCCAAGGCATAGGGAATGACTTTCATTCTCTTTCTATCTTTTGCCGTGGTCGGGCTTTGAGTCTTTACTCAATTTCACACCTTGTAACACAGGCAAGAACTCTTTCTTTGACTGTTCCATTTTGAACTACATCAAAATCTTGTTAAGGTATGTACTCATTGAAAAAACTTATCAAGCGTCTTGATCTATCTCTACAGATCTTGATGCTCAATATGTAAGCAGCTTCACCGAGGTCTTTCTTTGAAAAACTCTTTTCAAACACTCCTTTATGCTTTGCAGAATAATTCTACATTATTTCCGATCAACAATATGTCATTCACATATACTTATCAGAAATGCTGTAGTGCTCCCACTCACTTTCTTGTAAATACAAGCTTCATCGCAAGTCTGTATAAAACTATATCCTTTGATCAACTTATCAAAGCGTATATTCCAACTTCGAGATGCTTGCACCAGTCCACAGATGGATCGCTGGAGCTTGCATATTTGTTAGCACCTTTAGGATTGACAAAACCTTCTGGTTGCATCATATACAACTCTTCTTTAATAAATCCTTTAAGGAATGCAGTTTTGTTTATCCATTTGCCATATTTCATAAAATGCGGCAATTGCTAACATGATTCGGACAGACTTGAGCATAGATACGAGTGAGAAACTTTAATCGTAGTCAACACTTTGAACTTGTCGAAAATCTTTTTGCGACAATTCTAGCTTTGTAGATAGTAACACTACTATCAGCGTCCGTCTTGCTCTTGAAGATCCATTTATTCTCAATTGCTTGCCGATCATCGGGCAAGTCAACCAAAGTCCATACTTTGTTCTCATACATGGATCCCATCTCAGATTTCATGGCCTCAAGCCATTTTGCGGAATCTGGGCTCACCATCGCTTCTTCATAGTTCGTAGGTTCGTCATGGTCTAGTAACATAACTTCCAGAACAGGATTACCGTACCACTCTGGTGCGGATCTTACTCTGGTTGATCTACGAGGTTCAGTAATAACTTGATCTGAAGTTTCATGATCATCATCATTAACTTCCTCACTAATTGGTGTAGGTGTCTCAGAAACTGGTTTCTGTGATGAACTACTTTCCAATAAGGGAGCAGGTATAGTTACCTCATCAAGTTCTACTTTCCTCCCACTCACTTCTTTCGAGAGAAACTCCTTCTCTAGAAAATTTCCGAATTTAGCAACAAAAGTTTTGCCTTCGGATCTGTGATAGAAGGTATACCCAACAGTCTCCTTTGGGTATCCTATGAAGACACATTTCTCCGATTTGGGTTCGAGCTTATCAAGTTGAAGTTTCTTCACATAAGCATCGCAGCCCCAAACTTTAAGAAACGACAACTTTGGTTTCTTGCCAAACCACAGTTCATAAGGCGTCGTCTCAACGGATTTTGATGGTGCCCTATTTAACGTGAATGCAGCTGTCTCTAATGCATAACCCCAAAACGATAGTGGTAAATTGGTAAGAGACATCATAGATTGCACTATATCCAATAAAGTACGGTTATGACGTTCGGACACACCATTACACGGTGGTGTTCCAGGTGGCGTGAGTAGTGAAACTATTTCACATTGTTTTAACTGAAGGCCAAACTCATAACTAAAATACTCTTCTCCACGATCAAATCGTAGAAACTTTATTTTCTTGTTACGATGATTTTCGCTTCACTCTGAAATTATATGAACTTTTCAAATGTTTCAGACTTCTGTTTCATTAAGTAGATATACCCATATCTGCTCAAATCATCTGTGAAGGTCAGAAAATAATGATACCTGCTACGAGCCTCAATATTCATCGGACCACATACATCTGTATGTATGATTTCCAACAAATCTGTTGCTCTCTCCATAGTTCCGGAGAACGGCGTTTTAGTCATCTTGCCCATGAGGCACGGTTCGCAAGCATCAAGTGATTCATAATCAAGTGATTCCAAAATCCCATCAGTATGGAGTTTCTTCATGCGCTTTACACCAATATGACCTAAACGGCAGTGCCACAAATAAGTTGCACTATCATTATTAACTTTGCATCTTTTGGCTTCAATATTATGAATATGTGTATCACTACGATCGAGATCCAACAAACCATTTTCGTTGGTGTGTATGACCATAGAAGGTTTTTATTCATGTAAACAGAACAACAATTGTTCTCTAACTTAAATGAATAACCGTATTGCAATAAACATGATCAAATCATATTCATGCTCAACGCAAACACCAAATAACACTTATTTAGTTTCAACACTAATCCCGAAAGTACAGGGAGTGTGCGATGATGATCATATCAATCTTGGAACTACTTCCAACACACATCGTCACCTCGCCTTTTACTAGTCTCTGTTTATTCTGCAACTCCCGTTTCGAGTTACTACTCTTAGCAACTGAACCAGTATCAAATACCGAGGGGTTGCTATAAACACTAGTAAAGTACACATCAATAACATGTATATCCAATATACCTTTGTTCACTTTGCCATCCTTCTTATCCACCAAATAGTTGGGGTAGTTCCGCTTCCAGTGACCAGTCCCTTTGCAGTAGAAGCACTTAGTCTCAGGCTTAGGTACAGACTTGGGCTTCTTCACTTGAGTAGCAACTTGCTTGCCGTTCTTTTTGAAGTTCCCCTTCTTCCCTTTGCCCTTTTCTTGAAACTAGTGGTCTCGTCAACCATCAACACTTGATGTTTTTCTTGATTTCTACCTTCGTCGATTTCAGCATCACGAAGAGCTCGGGAATTACTTTCGTCATCCCTTGCATACTATAGTTCATCACGAAGTTCTACTAACTTGGTGATGGTGACTAGAGAATTCTGTCAATCACTATTTTATCTGGAAGATTAACTCCCACTTGATTCAAGCGATTGTAGTACCCAGACAATCTGAGCACATGCTCACTAGTTGAGCGATTCTCCTCCATCTTTTAGCTATAGAACTTGTTGGAGACTTCATATCTCTCAACTCGGGTATTTGCTTGAAATATTAACTTCAACTCCTGGAACATCTCATATGGTCCATGACGTTCAAAACGTCTTTGAAGTCCCGATTCTAAGCCGTTAAGCATGGTGCACTAAACTATCAAGTAGTCATCATATTGAGCTAGCCAAACGTTCATAACGTCTGCATCTGCTCCTGCAATAGGTCTGTCACCTAGCGGTGCATCAAGGACATAATTTTCTGTGCAGCAATGAGGATAATCCTCAGATCACGGATCCAATCCGCATCTTTGCTACTAACATCTTTCAACATAATTTTTCTCTAGGAACATATCAAAAATAAACACAGGGAAGCAACAACGCGAGCTATTGATCTACAACATAATTTGCAAAATACTATCAGGACTAAGTTCATGATAAATTTAAGTTCAATTAATCATATTACTTAAGAACTCCCACTTAGATAGACATCCCTCTAATCCTCTAAGTGATCACGTGATCCATATCAACTAAACCATGTCCGATCATCACGTGAGATGGAGTAGTTTCAATGGTGAACATCACTATGTTGATCATATCTACTATATGATTCACGCTCGACCTTTCGGTCTCCGTGTTCCGAGGCCATATCTGTTATATGCTAGGCTCGTCAAGTTTAACCTGAGTATTCCGCGTGTGCAACTGTTTTGCACCCGTTGTATTTGAACGTAGAGCCTATCACACCCGATCATCACGTGGTGTCTCAGCACGAAGAACTTTCGCAACGGTGCATACTCAGGGAGAACACTTATACTTTGATAATTTAGTGAAGGATCATCTTATAATGCTACCGTCAAACAAAGCAAGATAAGATGCATAAAGGATTAACATCACATGCAATCAATATAAGTGATATGATATGGCCATCATCATCTTGTGCTTGTGATCTCCATCTCCGAAGCACCGTGCTTGTGATCTCCATCTCCGAAGCACCGTCATGATCACCATCGTCACCGGCGCGACACCTTGATCTCCATCGTAGCATCGTTGTCGTCTCGCCAACTTATTGCTTTTACGACTATCGCTACCGCTTAGTGATAAAGTAAAACTATTACATGGCGATTGCATCTCATACAATAAAGCGACAACCATATGGCTCCTGCCAGTTGCCGATAACTCGGTTACAAAACATGATCATCTCATACAACACATTATATCACATCATGTCTTGACCATATCACATCACAACATGCCCTGCAAAAACAAGTTAGACGTCCTCTACTTTGTTGTTGCATATTTTACGTGGCTGCTACGGGCTTAGCAAGAACCGTTCTTACCTACGCATCAAAACCACAACGATAGTTTGTCAAGTTGGTGCTGTTTTAACCTTCGCAAGGACCGGGCGTAGCCACACTCGGTTCAACTAAAGTGAGAGAGACAGACACCCGCCGGTCACCTTTAAGCAACGAGTGCTCGCAACGGTGAAACCAGTCTCGCGTAAGCGTACGCGTAATGTCGGTCCGGGCCGCTTCATCTCACAATACCGCTGAACCAAAGTATGACATGCTGGTAAGCAGTATGACTTATATCGCCCACAACTCACTTGTGTTCTACTCGTGCATAGCATCAACGCATAAAACCAGGCTCGGATGCCACTGTTGGGGAACGTAGTAATTTCAAAAAAATTCCTACGCACACGCAAGATCATGGTGATGCATAGCAACGAGAGGGGAGAGTGTTGTCCACGTACCCTCGTAGACCGACAGCGGAAGCGTTATCACAACGCGGTTGATGTAGTCGTACGTCTTCACGATCCGACCGATCAAGTACCGAACGTACGGCACCTCCGAGTTCTACACACGTTCAGCTCGATGACGTCCCTCGAACTCCGATCCAGCCGAGTGTTGAGGGAGAGTTTCGTCAGCACGACGGCGTGGTGACGATGATGATGTTCCACCGACGCAGGGCTTCGCCTAAGCTCCGCAACGGTATTATCGAGGTGTAATATGGTGGAGGGGGGCACCGCACACGGCTAAGAGATCTCAAGGATCAATTGTTGTGTCTCTGGGGTGCCCCCCTGCCCCCGTATATAAAGGAGCAAGGGGGAGGCAGCCGGCCAAGGGGAGAGGCGCGCCATAGGGGGGAGTCCTACTCCCACCGGGAGTAGGACTCCTCCTTTCCTTGTGGGAGTAGGAGAAGGGAAGGGGGAAGGAGAAAGAAGGAAGGGTGCGCCCCCCTTCCCTAGTCCAATTCGGACCAGACCATGGGGAGGGGTGCGGCCACCTTTTGAGGCCTTTCTCTCCTTTCCCGTATGGCCCATTAAGGCCCAATACGAATTCCCGTAACTCTCCGGTACTCCGAAAAATACCCGAATCACTCGGAACCTTTCCGAAGTCCGAATATAGTCGTCCAATATATCGATTTTTACGTCTCGACCATTTCGAGACTCCTCGTCATATCCCCGATCTCATCCGGGACTCCGAACTCCTTCGGTACATCAAAACTCAATAAAACTGTCATCGTAACGTTAAGCGTGCGGACCCTACGGGTTCGAGAACTATGTAGACATGACCGAGACACGTCTCCGGTCAATAACCAATAGCGGGACCTGGATGCCCATATTGGCTCCCACATATTCTACGAAGATCTTTATCGGTCAGACCGCATAACAACATACGTTGTTCCCTTTGTCACCGGTATGTTACTTGCCCGAGATTTGATCGTCGGTATCTCGATACCTAGTTCAATCTCGTTACCGGCAAGTCTCTTTACTCGTTCCGTAACACATCATCCCGCAACTAACTCATTAGTCACAATGCTTGCAAGGCTTATAGTGATGTGCATTACCGAGTGGGCCCAGAGATACCTCTCCGACAACTGAAGTGACAAATCCTAATCTCGAAATACGCCAACCCAACAAGTACCTTTGGAGACACCTGTAGAGCACCTTTATAATCACCCATTTACGTTGTGACGTTTGGTAGCACACAAAGTGTTCCTCCGGTAAACAGGAGTTGCATAATCTCATAGTCATAGGAACATGTATAAGTCATGAAGAAAGCAAATAGCAACATACTAAACGATCGAGTGCTAAGCTAACAGAATGGGTCAAGTCAATCACGTCATTCTCCTAATGAGGTGATCTCATTAATCCAATGACAACTTATGTCTATGGCTAGGAAACATAACCATCTTTGATTAACGAGCTAGTCAAGTAGAGGCATACTAGTGACACTCTGTTTGTCTATATATTCACGCATGTATTATGTTTCCGGTTAATACAATTCTAGCATGAATAATAAACATTTATCATGACACAAGGAAATAAATAATAACTTTATTATTGCCTCTAGGGCATATTTCCTTCAAAGTAACATACCTATGACAAAGGGAATGACGTCTATTGTCATTGCGGTTTGATCGATAAAGATCTTTGTAGAATAGGTAGGAACCAATATGAGCATCCAGGTTCCGCTGTTGGTTATTGATCGGAGATATGTCTCGGTCATGTCTACATAGTTCTCGAACCCGTAGGGTCCGCACGCTTAACGTTCGATGACGATTTGTATTATGAGTTATGTGTTTTGGTGACCGAAGATTGTTCGGAGTCCTAACTGAGATCACGGACATGACGAGGAGTCTCGAAATAGTCCAGAGGTAAAGATTGATATATTGGAAGGTGGTATTCGGACATCGGAATGGTTTCGAGTGGTTCGGTATTTTACCGGAGTACCGAGGGGTTACCGGAACCCCTCGGGGGAAGTCATGGGCCTCATGGGCCACGGGAGAGAGGGGCCAACCCACAAGGGGTGGCCGCCCCCCATGGGAGTCCGAATAGGACTAGGGGAGGGGGCGGTGCCCCCCTTTCCCTCTTTCCCTCTCCCTCTCCCACTCCTTCATTTTCCCCTTCGATGAAGAAAGGAAAAGGGGGCGGGGGCGAATCCTACTAGGAGTGGAGTCCTAGTAGGACTCCCCCCATGGCGCGCCCCTCTTGGCTGGCCGCCTCCTCCTCCCCTCCTTTATATATTGGGGCAGGGGGGCACCCCAAATGACATCAGTTATTCTCTTAGCCGTGTGCGGTGCTCCCCCTCCACAGTTTACTCCTCCGGTCATAGCGTCGTAGTGCTTAGGCAAAGCCCTGCGTGGATCACATCACCATCACCGTCACCACGTCGTCGTGCTAACGGAACTCTCCCTCGACCCTCTGCTGGATCAAGAGTTCGAGGGACGTCATCAAGCTGAACGTGTGCTGA
The DNA here is from genome assembly GCF_018294505.1 of Triticum aestivum. NCBI lineage: Eukaryota > Viridiplantae > Streptophyta > Magnoliopsida > Poales > Poaceae > Triticum > Triticum aestivum. The sequence goes on from NC_057805.1 coordinate 5,202,002, forward strand.
ACTCGAAGGTGCCGTACGTTCGGTACTAGATCGGTTGGATCGTGAAGACGTTCGACTACATCAACCGCGTTAACCTAACGCTTCCGCTTTCGGTCTACGAGGGTACGCGGACACACTCTCCCCTCTCGTTGCTATGCATCTCCTAGATAGATCTTGCATGATCGTAGGATTTTTTTGAAATTGCATGCTATGTTCCCCAACATCTGCACCAGCTGCATGTAGAACATGCGTTATGGTGCCTGATTTCTAAAAAGTTTCAAGGTTCTAGACATTACTTATTCTTGGCTATGCTCTTGAGCCATTTATGCCATGTTAATCACAAATTTGCATCTGATAGATGATCGACACATATTGCGAATGTCAATTCACTACCCGGGTTCATTTGCCTTGACACCCAACAGTATTCCACTACATCTACTATCAGTAGGAAGGAAAATACTAAGCAATTTCAAGACCACCATAGGGTTGACATAAAATGGAGAAAAAACATTATCCTTATTAGTCTCCATGGAGACTATAAAGTCTAAATTTTGCTCACTACATAATTGAGAGAAAACGATGCTTAGCCAGGTCACCAAGACCTCTACTATTCCAAAAACTCCTGCGTTTATCAGACTTCATTTGGAAACATTTAAGAGTATTGTGTCTTATCGAAGATACATCATAAAATTTCTTCACATTTGCTTTCTCTTAGGTTTATCAGGAACTACCATACAGTCCATCCGACTATCCAATTTTCATCATCATGAGAAAGCTCCTCATTTGCCAGGTCTTCACAAAAACCATGCAATGAGTTTGTGGACAAACTATTGGGATCAGTATCCTCCATAGGTGTCAACGGCGTTTTTCTTTTAAGAATGGTAATAGCATTATCCAATTCATAAGCTTTAATTTAATTAATTATTAATGGAGGCTGCAATTTGATAATAATCATGACCAAGAGAAATACCTAAAGTATCGACTTTAGATCAAATTACAGTATGTGAAAAACATAAAACTGACTTCAATCGAAGTATTAAAAGACGGTCGTGGTTTCGATGTTGCGCAACTTTGCCTAACAATGAGCACAACTTTGAATACTTTAATATGTAAAGAAGATGTAGTAGACAACTCCATTGTTTATATACCCACTTTGTGTTACAACGAATGACTTCTCCTTGATTTATTTGTACATGGAGATGATGGACCTTCTTAGGGGTCCACACAAGTCGAAGAGAGATACATAAGCAGGAAACAAGTCTGATCAATTAGTTTCCCATGTCCTCGAGCAGCTGCCTCTCTATTGGTTGATGCACCGAGCCAATGATACATCGATCTTCTGACGGCCACGGAGCCAATGATACTTGTCCACATATGTATAGATACACAATACAACATGAAACAGAAGGGGTATTTTCACGGCTTAGATCAGATATTGACTCCGATCTTGTCTCCTCCTGCCAGGCAGCATCCTCAGTTAGATAGGCCGGCCTTGGGGCACAATCTTGTCCTTGATCCACATGTAAATGGGCACTAGGAAGAAGTATGTGGCGCATATTGTCCCAATGAGGAACCGAAAGAAGACGAATATGGGGTTCACATGTGGCTTGCTAACATCCTCAGCCTTCGGACCAAGCTGTACAAGATGAAAATGTAGGGTAATTAAGATGAAAATGTGAATTTGCTAGATCTGCTTAACCAAAACAAATTTGATGCGATGCCAAATTAATTAAACTTCTAGTTTTGTCCCAGATTAGAAGTCCTTAAGTTTGATGAAATCTATAGAAAAATATACCAACATCTACAACATCAAATTAATTTCATTAGATTCATCACGAAATATTTTTAACTTGATTAAATTAATTTTTTTATTCAGGACAAAACTAAAACTTTAATTAACCTATACCTACTAATATATATATATATATATAATTATGTTTATAATTAATAATTATATTATATTATATTATAAAAATGCGAATGCTAATACTAACACTATACTAATACTAATACTAATATTAATAATGTACTAATACTAACACTAACACTATACTAATACTAATACTAATAGTAATAGTAATACTATACTAATAATAATACTTACTAATACTAATACTAATACTAATACTTACTAATACTAATAAAGGAAGGTGATATTCTTCGTTTGGTCCGTTAACATGTTTCACATATTTTTTTCATACGTCACACATTTTTCTCTCTCCAAGGTCGTACTAAATTTTGTGCGTCCGTCCGCTTGAAAACAAAAAAAGAACAATTCATCCAGAATTTGGTATGTGGTCCCCGCACACTGTGGCCGAACCACTGCTACATGGGCCTTCGACCTAATAATAATGCAGCGGAAAAAAATAAGCACATATGGGATTTAAACCCCACAGCTCGCACATCACTCTGACTTCCCTCAGCAACTAGGCCACCAAAGAACTACCAAACCATTACAAAAGGTTGTATTGTTCTTATATCCGAGAAACGCAAAGGCCACATATCTGTGTTGGACCTCTGTCTATTCTCTTTCTCCTCCTGTGTAGATGTGTTAGTTAGCTTTTTATTATTTGCTCCTCTGTCTATTCTCTTTCTCCTCCTGTGTATGTCCTCTTTTCTTTCTAAAAGCACGGCTGATATGCATTCATTTCTAGGTTTTGGTGTGCCCCTGCCGCCGGTGGTACCATCCGGATATTGCACCGTGGGTCATTTTGGTGGACGGGATAACTAGCATTTTTTTCTAGAGAATTTGCTACAGGGTCTTGTGCTTGCACATTATTGATAATTTTCCTTTCGTTGCAACACACAAACATAGTGATTAATCCCTGACTAATATCAATTTTTTTTAGACTCTCATGTGCGCCTACCTGCCACCGGGTGGCACCATCCGGATGTAGCACTGTTGATCGCTTTGGTGGATGGGACAACTAGCATTTTCGTCGTACGAAATCCACTACAGAAGACTGTGCTTACACATAACTGATAATTTTCTTCCCCGTTACAAAACAAGGGCATATGTGCTAGTTTGATTTAAAGGAAGTACCTGCAAGGGGGAGTCTCCGCTTTGTGTCTTGACTCTTCCTCCGTGGGGAAGAGCATCCACATGTCAGCGAAGAAGCGAGATAGCCAGAACGTCGGGCGAACGGGGCCTATCATACAAGCCACGCCGTCCGCACTCAAGACCCTGTAGGCCTCCCTGATCCCCCGCTGCGGATCAGGCCAATACTCAATGCTGCCATGCATGGAGGCCAAAATCAAGAACTCAGACGACTCGATCATTGGATGTGTCAACGTAAAGTCTAAGGAAAGGAGATTGTCCATAACTGACCTGCCAGCGGAGACGTATCGGTCGAAGGTGTCGGTGGGGAAGGGGAGGTCCTCGGCGTCACCCTCCATGATCTTGATGCCCCTGAGGGCCTTCTTCTTTCTGGCCTTGTCGAGTTGGTGCGGCGACTGGTCGAGCAGCGTCACGTTCTCGGGGTCGACATACCGGACGACGCCGAGCGTGGTGAAGCCAGTGCCACCACCGACGTCGACCACCTTGAGGGCGCGGCTATGGAGGCGGGCATGCTCCAGGGAGATGTCGCGCATGTCCTCGGTGTACTGGCCTGGGTTGAACACATGGTCGTAGCCGAAGGAGATGAAGCTGTAGAACCAGAGGGCCTCCTTCTTGTGCTGGATCAGCCGGAGTGGCTTGGTGGAACCCATGGCCAATCGTTGCTCTGGCCGGACAGCAAGCAAGCGGATGATGAATGTTTAGGGAATGGGAGGGCATCTATTTATACTGCTAGTACGACATACTAATCATATAGCTACAATAATCGTTGCTCCATGCTCTAGGCCTTGCTTTGACTAAGCCTGCCTAGTACAATAATGGCGCATTTAGTCTCGATGGGACGGTTCCTCCGTTTTCAAAACAATAATTTCGCCCTAAGTTAACTCGTGGATAAATTTATGGAAGGAAAAGTTATACTACGTCCACTATTATTTTTTATAAAGGATATTTTCACCCACACATTATGTATCTTTACTCCTATAAAAGACTCAGTTGGTGATGATGGTGTATCTGTCATCCGTCATTTCTAACCACTAGATCTGCACCTAACGACTGTGATGTAAGTTGTGGCCTTTTTGCAACAATATCCCACTTCTCTGCTTCAATTTACAGAAAACCCCTTTGTATCTTGAAACCAACCACATTCCTCCCTTACCTCATCAAAACAGCCCAAGAAATATATTTTGAGTGAAACATAAAATATTTTTAATGATATATGTATATCAAAACTAGACTGTTTTCTTTCAATTTTGTGAATATGTATTATTCTACTTTGGATTCGTTGCAACACACGAACACGTTGCTAGTTTAGTATTGTATACAGGTTAATAATTTTTTTAAATAGAAAACCGTGAGCAAACTTTACAAAGAATTTCCCAACCTTGAGCGGTACCAAACAAATTGGCATTCGTGCTACAGCGTGCGATAGCTACCCGCCATCATGTGTGGACGCACATCGGCTTGTGTTGTCCGCGGGAGTTGTATGTTGGCTTTGAGACGTCTATCATATCACCCAGCTCAAAATACAACACATCACATAATTGTTTTCAAAATACAACACACACATGAGGAGGTGGGTGTGTATGTTGTGAGGGGGATATATCACATGATACAATGATACCATGTTTCAAAACTCAAATTTAATGTTTAAAAAAATCAAAAAAAAAATGTGAATGCTGGCAAAACACGTGTCTAAATTTCTAAAAAAGTTCAAATCCAAAATAGAAATATACATAGAGAAACAAAAAAGGAAAATCCACATATGTGGATAGTGTATTTTTTGCTCTTCTGTTTTTGTAACACCATTAACTCATGCTGAATTTGTTTTTTATTTCTCAATGTGTATTTGAATTCGAATATGAATTTTTTAGGGATAGTCGACAAATGTCTTGTGAACATTCACAATATTTTTACAATGTTTTGTAACATGTGAGCACATCATCTGACCCAGTCGTCTCCGTTGTCTCATTCAAGTAATGAGGTCAAGAAGCTCTGAAGGACCCATCGCCTTCTCTGGTTCAAGTAGTCCCCTTCTTCGCAAAAAATGCTAATGGTGGTCGAGCATCTTGGAGCTCGTTTTCAAAATACAATTTTCTACAACCCAGAAACATTTGAATTTTTTTTTGCACACACATACACATGTGTATTACGTATGTGCAAACTTTCATAAAAGTATACTTTCACATGTGGCATATAAAAAAAGAAAAATACGTATTTTCAAAATGGGCCCTTTCTTTGTTGTTAGGCTGATTTTTTTTTGTACAGCCTATAAATCATAATATTTTCAAACAATTCTTCACATGTTCGTGCTGAACACATGTAGGTTTCCATGAATTTTTTTAAAAAATTCTTTGAAACTTGTAAATATGCCTTTTGAACTTTTTAAAATACCGGGCTCCAAGGAGTTCGGTCACCAGAAGTCAGCACTCCCTTCTTCGTCCGCTCTACGCACAGAAGCTGGATATTAGAGCAACTCTAGCAGACCCCGCATCCGCCCCCGGCCCGCAAAATAACCGCCAAAATGCAGGTAGGGGCGGAAAAACCTGCCCGTTCAGACCCTGCATCCTGCCCCGGCCCGCAAAAAAATTTGAGGTGCGCGGCAAAATCCCGACCCCAACCCGGGAATACGCGGGTTTCCCCCTCGTGGCTGCGGTGCCCTGCATCATAGAGAAGCAGTTGGCGGGAGGGAGATTTCAGCCCGCGCGCTTTCCCCCCTCCTTCCGCCGCCGACCGCCCTTGCTTCCGCCCGCCCGCCGCCGGCGATTCCGGCCAAATCTACAGGCGGAATCGGTCCGCGGGGCCGCCCCACACCCTCCCGCGCCGAGACGCTGCACCGACCCCCCGGATCCGGCGAGAAGAGCCGCCCTCGTCGCTGCCGCCGCCGGGGATCGACCACCATTGGCCCCGCCTCTTCGTCGCCGCCCGGGATCACCCGCCGCAAAGGTCATGTCTTTGGTCCTGAGTATCTTCGGGCACCCAACGAAGATGACACAAAGAAATTGATGGTAACTAATGAGAGGAGAGGTTGACCTGGCATGCTAGGTAGCATTGATTGTATGCATTGGACTTGAAACAATTGCCCCAAGGCATGGCATGGAACGTATTGTGGCAAGTCTCGTGATGCATCAATTGTGCTAGAGGCCGTAGCATCCGAGGACTTATGGATTTGGCATTGCTTTTTTGGTATGCCGGGCACTCTCAATGATATCAATGTGTTGCAACGGTCTCATTTGTTTGCTAGGCTAGCTAGTGGTGATGCTCCTGCTTGCAACTACACTATCAATGAGCATGAATACACAAAGGGGTACTATCTTGCAGAGGGTATATACCCTCCTTGGTGCACATTTGTCAAAAGCATCAAAGAACCCAAAACTAAAAAGCAATGTGAATTTGCAACGGTGCAAGAGGCAGCCCGAAAAGACATTGAAAGAGCATTCGGTGTTTTGCAATCTAGGTTTGCCATTGTCCGTGGTCCTGCTCGTTTTTGGGATAAGAAAACCTTAAAAAAATATTATGACATGTTGTGTTATCCTGCACAATATGATTCTTGAAGATGAGAGAGGAATGAACTTGGAATTCTTCTATGACAATGTGGGTGGTCGTGTCAAACCAGCTAGAGACCCTAACCGCATTAGAGCTTTTCTTCAAACATACAAGGAGATTGAAAATGCAAACACCCACTTTCAACTTCAGGAGGATCTCATTGAACACCATTGGCAAAGGGCTGGACAGTGACTCATTTTTTTATTCATTTGTATTTGTATTCATGACAAGTTTTGTATTGCATTAGTTAAGTTTGCTATGGTGATTTGAATAATTATTTGTAATGTGGATGATTATTGTATTATGTTTGATTTGAATAATTTAGTTTTGCTTTTGATTGTTGTATTATATTGGATTTGGTATTTGCGGGCCGATGAGATGCGGGATGCAGCGGCGCAAAGAGCAGATCCCGCATAGCCGACTCGTAAAAAAGCATATTCCGCGAATATGCTTTTTTACGGGTCGGCTATGCGGGGTCTGCATCTGTGGCCGTCCAAGCCGGCCCGCAAAATCGGTTTTGCGCGAACTTGAAACACGTTTTGCGGGCCGGCGGGATGCGGGGTTTGCTAGAGTTGCTCTTACACATTTTTTAGAGAAAAGGCATACGCGCGACTTTATAAAAAAAGCCATAAGGCAGGTAGCAACCACATAACAGAGAAGTTCCAAACAACACCCAGGCCCCAACGACGGGCGAGACGAAAGAAAAGACAGTCAGGTACATGGCTCCCTCGCCAGTACACGGCACGCAGGCCGGAAGAGAAGGACCAACTAAAGCTAAAGCAACCGATCCAAAAGAAGCACTTAAACATCCTGCTCTTGTCTGCATAACTGAGCCGCCGTAGCCCGGACTTTGGAGATCAGCAGAGAGAGCGCCTGTTGGTCGTCGACCTTAGTCAATGATTTCCACTGCTGCAAGAAAGCACATGATTTAAATAAGCAGTCGGCAGGTTTAGCCGGAAACACGTGCTCAATAGTAAATTTGTTCCTAGTCGTCCAAAGGGACCAGCAAAAAGCTCCCAGGCCCACCCAAAAGATACGTGTGGAGACGCCCGAAAGGTTGTTTGCCAAGCTGCGCAGGCCGGAAAAGGAGCCAGGGGGCCAAGAGACAAGAAGCCAATCCCTTACACAACTCCAAATGAGTTTAGCCAGGGCACAATGGAAAAAAATATGGTCCGTGTCCTCCACAGCACCGCACAATGCACAGAACTGGGAGTCCGGCCCATTTCTCTTACGAATTTGATCAGCCGAGGGCAACTGGCCTCTGAAAGCTTGCCACAGGAAAATCTTAATCTTAGGGGGAATACAGGCCTTCCAGATCTGGGAAGACCGATTAGTGGGCGTGCCACCAACAAGCTTAGAGTATAGCGATTTAACAGAGAAACGCCCAGAGGCAGACAGTGGCCAGACCACCGAATCCTTATTCGTCGAGAGTGAGGGAAAGAAGGTAGTAAGATGTTGCCAGTCTTCAAACTCTACAGGCGACAGGGAGCGGCGGAAGACCAGGTTCCACCCCTGGGAAGCCAACTCCGCAATAGAAATATTCGGATCAGAACAGTAAGAGAAAAGGGTGGGGAAGGTCACCGAGAGGGGTGAGTCTCCACACCACCAATCAAGCCAAAACCTAATCGAGGAGCCATCCCCAACAACAAACTTAACAAAAGATTGGAACACAGGTCTAACTTTGACCAGGGACTTCCAAAACTGAGAGTCACCACGTGACTCAGCAAACATCGGGCTGGAGGACGGGAAATATTTAGCCTTAAGAATCAACAGCCAGAGGGGCTGATCCTCAGCACTCATAATCTTCCACCACCATTTGATCATCAAGCATTGGTTCATGATGGAAGTATTAAGAATCCCTAACCCCCCAAGGTTTTTGGGCCTACACATCAACTTCCATTTAACAAAGCGGTATTTGCGGTGATTGTCCGCCGCGTTCCAGTAGATCGCCCCACGGTGTTTATCAAAACCAGCATGAATCCCAGCCGACAAGAGATAGAAGCCCATCAGGAACATGGGGAGGGAGGATAGACAAGCATTAATTAGAGCCACTTTACCCGCATTAGTGTTATACCTACCCCGCCAGGGAAGAACCCTGTTGCCCACCTTTGTGACCACCGGGGCAAAATCTTTGGCATGAAGCACGTACGGGGATATTGGCAAGCCCAAGTACTTGAACGGAAAGGACCCCAACTTACAGTTGAGAAGATGTGTCACACGCACAGCTTTCGATTTGTCCACACCAGTAACAATCACTTCACTTTTGGCAAAGTTAATCTTAAGGACCGACATCGCCTCAAAGTAGTGTAAAATAAACTTGAGGTGTGCAAGGCAGGCATCGTTCAGCTCAACCATAATAATAGTGTCATACGCGTATTGGAGGTGGGTCAGTCCTTGGGGAAGAAGAGTAGAGCTAACCGGAGATATGTGCCCATAGGTAGCTGCCCTAGATAGCAAGCGGGATAAGGCATCCGCAACGAAGTTGAACAGAATGGGCGAGGCAGGGTCACCTTGCCGCAAGCCCCTACCATTGGCAAAGAACTTGCTAACCTGACCATTAACATTGATGGCAGTGTGGCCTCCCGAGACCAACTGCATGATTCTATGAACAAGGGGCCCCTCAAACCCTTTAGCCAATAATACCCTACGCAAAAAGGCCAACTCACAGAATCATAAGCCTTCTCAAAATCTAGTTTAAGGATCACCGCTTTCGATTTGCGAATCTTGAGGTCATGAACAATTTCATGAAGGCAAAGAACCCCGTCCAAAATGAAACGACCCTTAATAAAAGCCGACTGAAACAGACTGATGGTCCGATGGGCAATGGGGGAGAGGCGAGTGGCTAGCCCATTTGGCAGGAAACTTGGCGAAATTATTGATAAGGGCAATAGGCCTAAACTGCAAAATCAAGTCCGCTCCCTTGACTTTAGGTATAAGGGTAATGACAGCGTAGTTAATACGAGAGATATCCACCGTTCCCAACCAGAACCCTTGGATAATTTTACATATGAGATTCCGCAACTACGGCCAAAATTTCTTAAAGAAGGGGATCGAAAACCCATCAGGCCCAGAGGAAGCGTTCGGGTTAGCCGAGCTGATCACCAGCCAAATCTCCTCGTCGGAAAAAGGGACCATCAGTCCCATGTTTTCGTCCGGAGAGATCCTACACCCCACATCCCAGAAATCAGAAGAGAGGGCAAATCCAGGGTCCGGCTTAGAGCCGAGGAGATTGGAATAGAAACCAACAATGTGATTCATAATGAGGGACTGGTCCGAGATTCTGACGCCGTCAATCAACAGACTGTCAATGTAGCATCGTCGGCGTCTGCCATTGGCGATCACAAAGAAATAAGCCGTCATGGCATCACCCTTCAATGTCCAATTAAGGGCACCTCGCTAACGCTAGTAAATTTCCGACTGCTGGTGCAGCAACATCAATGCGCCTTCCAGGGAGTAGCGAGTAGCCCACTGAGAGGCGAAGAGACCAGACACGTCAGTAGAGTGGTCCAGATCCCGGATTCGAGATTCAAGGCTATCTTTGTCTCTACAGAGCTCGGTTGCCCTATTCCGAGACCAACCCCTTAAGAATTTACGAAGCTCATATGACAGTTTGTGCCAATCATCCATGGGGCCAAAGGAGCGTCGAGGAGAAGAGAGAAGATTAGAGATCTTAGAAGCCATCAGCTCACAGAAGCCCTCCACAACAAGCCAAGAGGCATCAAACTGGGAACGGGAGGGAGACACAAGGGAAAGGATGCCCGCGTCCACGACTAGGGGGACATGATCAGAGCCAACCGCAGGCCTGGCCTTAAGCAGCGCACGGGGGAAAAGCGAGTCCCACCTATCAGAAATAAAGACCCTATCCAGCACCGACCGGACATGAGAGGACTAATGGTTAGACCAGGTGAACCGTGCCCCCACCCTAGGGAGCTCACGGAGCGCACAGCTACTGATGAAATCATTAAAAGCATTGGCAAGAGGCCAAGAAAAATTAGGATTATTCTTATCCGCCGGTGTGCGTAACAAATTGAAGTCACCCCCAATAAGAAGAGGAATAGTACAAGCTTCAATCTTAATCGAAAGTTCATCCAGAAACAGAGGGGCAAGTGAGTGATCCGCGAGGCTGTATACCACCATAAATTCCCATAAAGTATTCAGCTGACGGTGATGAACCACACAACTAGCCCAAAAAATGCCATGATCAAAGGCAATGAAGTCAAACATGTCCCACTTGGACCCTATCAAGATGCCCCCAGAATGGCCCGAAGCAGGGAGAAAGTGCCAGTCGAACCTGTCCATACCAGCCACCGCAGAGAGTTCAGGAGAGGAGAAGGATTCCTTAAACGTTTCAACCAACCCTAAAATATCAACATGTTCTCCACAAACCAAGTCATGAATCTGGTCTCGGCGCCCCTAGCACCGAAACCACGAATATTCCAGAAGAGAGCTCTCATTTGAAGGTAAGGTTTTTAATACGAAGGCTCGATCTGCACGGGGCCAAACAAGCCTTAGAGCGCTTGGAATGACCTTTCTTAACTTGAGCGGGGGGTGAGGACGGCTGGCCACGACCATCTGTCGCTCCACCCACCCCAGACTGACCCTGAACCCCAGCAGGGCCAGTGACATTCGCAGCCTCCATTGCTTTAGCAATGGCAGCCTGGGCTGCCTCATTCGCCCTAATGATATAAAGAAGGTGAGAGGGAGAGCCCAACCCCGGTTCAGCAGCCAGCCCAACATCAGACATAATATGAAGCAAATGATCATCCGATAATGCAGGTAAAACAAGGCGAACAGGGGAAGCAGGGAGAGGTGGTTGGACAGACGAACCTGTAGGAGGAAGATCTCTGGCCGTGGCGCGCCGCTCAGCCCGCACCGCCACCGAGATGCCAGAATCGCGCACATGCCGGCCCTTCCACGCCGTGGACGCCGGCGAACGCAGCACCAGGGAGCACCGGACCGGCGACGCCGGACCCGGGCCAGATCCCGAGGCAGAGCCTAGATCCTTATCCAGACGACGGGACAGACCCGCCATCGAAAGCTTGGAGGCAGAGGATGCCCGACTCTTAGCAGAAAATTTCCGGACCGACGATTTCTTCTTCTTCTTAGTTAAGTGCTCGTTGGAACGCGGGGGAGAAGCGGGAAGATCCTCAATCCCAGAGAAGGAGGGAGACTGCGGGCGAGTAGGCACATTGGAGCATACACCAGAGAAGGGGGTTCCTTTACCAATAGCAGAATTGTGGGGAGCCAGGCCCTCCTTCTGAGGGTTAGCAGCCAGGGCGTTGTCCTTGAGCAGCTCCTGTTCATCAGGCTCCAGTTTATCCCATTCAGACTGAGTAAAGCGAGGATCCGTACCACCACTTGGGTTCTGCCCCCCGGCCGAACCATCCCTTTGCATGTCATCTTGATCAGAAGGCTTGGAAGGAGGGGGCGGAGGGGGAGCATGGAGTTCAGCACCCTCAACCCGAACACGAAGTCGCACACCCTCAGGAGATGGAAAAACATCCACGGTACCATGAACACAGACCGGATCGATACACCACACATTGAGACGAACCGGACCAACCTTGCCCAAAGACTCCGAATCAACTTCCACAGGCTTGCCAATGAGATTACCAAAAGCCATCATGAACTCCACAGACCGTAAACCAACTGGCACGTCATCTACTAACACCCAAGTCTTGGTAAGGGGGCCCACCGCCTTCGCACCACAAGTAGCCGCCTTGACAGACACCACAAGCTAGTTTAGAGGATGAGTAAAACTGGTGCACGAGGAGATCATCCTTAGACAGTCCTTGGAGGGAAAGACCAATGCGAACTCATACTCTGAGAGCTGGCGCACCTGCCAGTCCCAACCACCATCGTCCCAAATTTTCAAACCATCCAAGAGGATCTGCGGGGAAATCTTCTGACCACACACCGTTATGATGGCCGCATTAGAGAGAGACGGCGCAGCCATCACCACAGGAACATCAGCATCCAAAGTGAAGAAGGAGCACCCGGGCAAACCCATCCCAAACTGTGTGAAGGAGGGGTTCTTGGATCGATTACGGCAGTCCACTGTAAGATGACCATCCGAGCGGCAAATGAGGCAGAAGGGTGGGTTAGTGCATCTGGACTGGAAGTGGTTCGGGCGATGGCAGGCAAAGCAAGTCAGGGTCGGAGAGGGACCTGAGGCAACAGGTTGCTGGCGGGGAGGAGGAGGCGGCGGTGGCAGGATGCCATCACCACGGACCGCAGATGAGGCACCCGGAGCAGAGGGAGGAGCACGACGGTCCCTGACCAGCGAGGAAGAAGAACCAGGCGCGAAATCTGGCCCCGAGCGCGAGGCAGGACCAGCCACGAACGAACGAGGAGGCGGCCGAGGCGGAGGCGCCGGACCCCTGGCCGGAGCAGGACGCGGGGCCGAGGAGGAGGAGCCACCACCCACCAAAGCAGTGGCGGCCTCCCACGGATCCGCACCCGACCCCGACACACCACCAGATCCAGGGAGCGCCATCCCAGATCTGGCCACCGAGCGCTCCTGCTCGTCGCCAAGGAGCCGCTCCGGCCCCGCTTCCCAGGCCTCCCGCTCGCGTGACAGCTCGCGCGCAGCCCGCTCAGACTCGAGCTTCGACCGCAGCTCCGCCTCATAGGCCAGATCGGCACCATTGCCCGGCGAATCTTCACGGGCCCGCTTGCTACCCGAAAGGGCCTCGGAGGAGGAGCCCCTGGACTTGTCCATGGCGAGCACTTCGACGAAAGAGAGGAGGAGAGGAGGGGAGAGGAGATGGATCTGGAGAAATGGCGGATAGGACGACGCGCCCTGCGAATATCAACGGCGAAAGCCAGAAACCCTAGGAAGGGGGGGAAGGAACCGCGGTGCACCCATATATAGCCAAGGCAAGCCAGGCCAGGCTGGGCCGAAACGGGACAGCGGGCCAAGGGAGGGGAAGGACGCGAAGCGGTGGCCACCACCAGCTGCCCCGGGCCCACAGACGGAAGGGGGGATGCATTGAAAGACGACAAGGCCGGAGGCCCAGGCGGCCCAACCCGAACTAGACCAGGAGCCACCAGGCCCAATTGCCCACCTTGGCCCACCTCCACCACAGGACAGAACGGATCTAGAGTTTGGCCAACACCCGCCCCCGCGCCCGCCAGCACGTCCGCCGCCACCGGCAATGACCCCGGCCGGAGAGGAGGAGGGCGAACGAGACCAGCGACCGGGGACTCCACATCGTCCGGATCCAACACCACGAGGGAAGGAGAAGGGCCGAGGAGGCCACGGTCCGGGGAAGGAGCCGGGCCCCGACCCACTTTGCGTCGGCGTCGACCAACGCGCATCCACCCCGACGACCCAGAAGGCACCGAAACCGGCCGTCCCCGGCCCCCCGGAGCAAATTTCCGAGAACGGCACGACGCAGGGACGGCCGGCACCACCGCCACCACCACGGACGAAGCGCACTCCTCCGAATCAGAGGCAGAATCATCCGCCTCACCCAACGCCCAGAAACGAGAACCGGAGAAGGCCGACGAACCAGATGGGGCCGGCGAGAAAGCCGCCGCGCAGCCAGAGCAGGGAGGGCCACCCCGCCCCGCAGGCAGTGGTGGGGGCGGAGGGGGGAATGGAAGGGTGAGGGAGCCATGGGTAGCGGCGAGGACAGGGAAGGAGCGAGATGGGGAGCGAGGGGGAGAAGGGAGAGGAGGGGGAGGAGAGACCGCCATCCTATTCATTGCCAAAATAAACTTGAGGTGTGCGCTCTTACACATTTACACTCCTCAGCTGTCACATCCTGGGTCTCCATCGTTCCTTAATATTGTCTTAATAATGGGAGAGAAACACGTAACCAGATGGAGGAAAACGCTCCTGGGATTGCTACACGCCATTATTCCAATTATTAGTGACTGCAATCATGTATACATTGGTTGGTAAGTTGATTTTATTTAGAGTATTTATTCCACATCGTTTAGAGAAGGCAAGAAAACATGTTATACAAGAATTAGAAAAAGTAGGGTTGAGAATTAGTTGGTCTGGAATGTACGCGATCATTTTTTCCGTTGCCAAGAGGGGAGGAGTTATCGCTTATCCTAACCACCGAGGAGAGGCGAAAAAGCAGGCGTGGCCACTGGTTCAGCGGCGGGAGACCGAAGGGACCCCGGATCTGAGTCCTAGGCGTGTACATAGTAGGGTAGGTTTCTTTTGCGGCGTCGGCAAGGTGGTGGTGGTGGCGGCGGCGCAGTGGAATAAATTGGCGGGAGCTTCTTCCCCATCTCGGCGACGTCGCGTGCGACGGTGCTGACGAGCTTCCGGCGTTATCTTCTCCTGGATCCGTCGATCCGGTAGGCGCCTGTTCTCGAGGTGTGGTCGTTGTTGCGGAGGGGTCGGCCAGCTAGATGATAATTTGTCCCTCGCCTCCATCTACGTCATGACAAGGATGTTCCTGTTCTTGTTGTGGGAGTTCTAGGGGTGGCGCAGTGAGGTGCTGGCGCCTAGCGTTGGTCGATCTCGTCGGCCGTTCAAGTGGATCTCGGAGGTGTGTCGTCGCCAGCTTGTGCAACGAAGGTTGGCCTTCCACTCCTTCTAGCGTGCTGGTCTTCTCGGGCCAAGGCTGTTGACTTCCCGTTGGCGTACAATCCGGCTGCAGAATCCAAGATTACATCGTTGTGCGGGAGCGACGGTAGCGGAAGCGGCGGTGCGCCGGCAGCTCGCGATGGATACAGGGGTAGGCCAGTTCCCCAGGGACCTAGTTTCTATTTCTTGTTTTATGGGGGTGCCATGTACAATTGTTTCGTGATAATGTAATTCTGAGGTCCTTTCGCAAAAAAAAAATGTACGCGAATACCCTTCTTGAAGGCCATGTTGCGGTTCCTCTTTGTTCTCCATGATGCTCCGGGGGAAACCTTGGTCCCAGGATCGAGTGGTGGCGACACTTTGGTTTTGTATCCTTTCTGACGGCACCATCTTGGAAAGGGCCCCGAAAGCTCCTGTAGTTTGCTTGGAGTAGTATGGTGCGAATTTTTAGCGGACAGGCGACTCGGATCACGGAATCGTGGCCGTCCTGATGGCCCTCATGATCCGTGTGTGCCAGTCGGCAGTCCCTCAGAGCAAGTACAATAGTAGATTTATAGCCCGCTTACATGGGAAGCGAACTAGGAGCACTCAGCAACGCAGCCCACCGAAATCATGTCTAAACCCGTACTCTCTAGGGATCCGTGCCACTTTAGAGGAAATGAATTGTTAAATGTGAAAACAAGACCCACGCGTACTCCCTCCGTCCGTGAATAAGTGTACATCTAGCTTTTGTCCTAAGTCAAAGTTTTGAAACTTTGACCAACTTTATAGAAAAAAATAACAACATTTATGGCATTAAATTAGTATCACTAGATTCATTTTAAAATGTATTTTCATAATATACCAATTTGATGTCATATATACTACTACTCTTTTCTAAAAAATTGGTCAAAATTATAAAACTTTGACTTAGGACAAACGGTAGAAGTACACTTATTCGTGGACGGAGGAGGGAGTACAATGTAAGAGTGCGTACCTGTGCTGCGATATTTATTATAGGTGCACATCGGACATTAAATGTTCTAACGCGTCAATGAATCCAGTTAGATGATGAGAGTTTTCTACGCAACTTTGAACTAGATTTGTATGGGAGGAACGGGTCAAGCATCGAGGATGTATAGAATTAAAAATAACGCGTCTGCTGTTAGGAATCGTTGATGGAAAAAAGAATTATACGCACACGCAATAATTTATTCATGGAGATGCATATCAACGAGGGGTAGAGTGTGTCTACGTACCCTCGTAGATCATAAGCGAAAGCGTTTCACAACGTGGTTGATGTAGTCAAACTTCTTCGCACTTCAACCAATCAAATATCGAACGCACGACACCTCCGCGTTCTGCACAAGTTCAGCTGAATGACGTCTCTCGCCTTTTTGATCCAGCAAGACATTGAGGTAGTAGATGAGTTCCGTCACCACGATGGCATGGTGACGGTGATGATAAAGTGATCTGTATATATATATAGGTGGGAGGGAGAGGGGAGGCAGCCAGGAGGCGCCCCAAGTAGGCCGAATCCTACTTGGGGTCCTCCCCAAGTGGCGGCGCCCCCCTGCCATATTTAACGGAGGGGGAAGGAAAGAGGAGGTGAGAGGGAAGGAAGGAGAAATCCTATTCCACTCTTTCCTTTCCCTTCCCCTCTTTCCTTCTCCTCTTAGGCCGGCCCATATGGGGGGCGCACCAGCCCCTTGTGGATGGTGTGTTTTCCCTCTTGCCCCATAAAGCCCATATCCTTTGCAGGGGGTGCCCGGAACCCCTTCCGGTGACCCGATAAGTACCCAATACCCCCCGAGACACTTCCGGTGTTCGAATATCATCGTCCTATATATGAATCTTTACCTATCGACCATTTAGAGACTCCTCGTCATGTCCGTGATCTCATCCGGGACTCCGAACAACATTCGGTCACCAAATCACATAACTCATATATACTATATTGTCATCGAACGTTAAGCGTGCGGACCCTACGGGTTCGAGAACTATGTAGACATGACCGAGACACCTCCCCGGTCAATAATCAATAGCGGAACCTGGATGCCCATATTGGCTCCTACATATTCTACGAAGATCTTTATCGGTCGAACCGTTATGACAACATATGTAATTCTTTTTGTCCATCGGTATGTTACTTGTCCGAGATTCGATCGTCGATATCTTCATACCTAGTTCAATCTTGTTACCGGCAAGTCTCTTTACTCGTTCCGTAATACATCACCTTGTGACTAACTCCTTAGCAGTTTGCTTGCAAGCTTATGGTGTGTATTACCGAGAGGGCCCACAGATACCTCTCCAATACTCGGAGTGACAAATCCTAATCACGATATATGCCAACCCAACAAATACCTTTGAAGATACCTGTAGAACATCTTTATAATCACCCAGTTACGTTGTGACATTTGATAGCACACAAGGCATTCCTCCGGTATCTGGGAGTTGCATAATCCCATAGTCGAAGGAATATGTATTTGACATGAAGAAAACAATAGCAATAAAACTGAATGATCATAATGCTAAGCTAACGAATGGGTCTTGTCCATCACATCATTCTTCTAATGATTTGATCCCGTTATCAAATGACAACTCATGTCAATGGTTAGGAAACCTTAACCATCTTTGATCAACGAGCTAGTCTAATAGAGGCTCATTAGGGACACAATTTTTGTTTATGTATTCACACATGTATTAAGGTTTTCGATCAATATAATTGTAGCATGAATAATAAACCTTTATCATAAATAAGGAAATGTAAAATAATAACTTTATTATTGCCTCTAGGGCATATTTCCTTCATCGGCTGGCAAATAAAAAAGTGGCGTGGCTACACTGCGTGTGTTGCGGGTAAGTGTAAGTCACTGTTTGTCCGGAGAGAATGTAGTGCAACATTAAAAAAAGACTCCTTGGTACCTTGTTCGATTAGCAGGGATACATTAGCAATAAGCATCACAACAACAGCGGATGCTACTTAAACATTCCACGGAACAGCGAGTAAAAACATTGGTAAACAGAACTACCAGGTAGAATGGCATTAAAAAACAACATTATTCCTTGAAGGCTTCTGAAAACCGGCGACCCAGAGGCATCATGTCAATGTCGGGCGACCTTGATGCAGACAAAAATCATAGCGATGAGATTCAGAACTAGAAAGGCAGTGAATTGGATTTGGGGTGGTTGGCTGCTGGTTGGTGAATTTAGACATAGCACAGAACATGACACTACTAGAAAAAGGCTTACTAGTGGCGCACCAGTTTTGCCTACTAATGGCGCACTACTGGTGCGCCACTAGCACCACGCCACTAGAATATTTTAGTAATGGTGCACCACAGGTGCGCCATTAGTATCTGGTATACTAATGGCGCACCCGTGGTGCGCCATTAGTATCCCAAAGGTGCGCCATTAGTAACTGGTATACTAATGACGCACCAGATGGAAGTGCGCCATTAGTAACATTTTTTTAAAAAAATTCGTTTTTTCTTATTCTCAGGTCACTATTTCACATATGAGATATCCAACACATATATATACAATAAGCATCCATATAACAATCATATCCAACACACAAGTTTCATCATATATACATACATAGCCAACACATAGTTCCATCGTTACATATTACAAAAGTTTCACATTGTTCATCCAACACCGTTATCCATCCAACACCATATTACAAAAGTTTCACATAGTTCAGTTCTCATTGTTCTTCTCCTTCTCCTTCCTCAGCCTGATGCGCCAAGAGCGGCGAGGCGGTGGAGGTAGCTGTGGGATGTAGTCTTCTACCACAATTGGCGTGGTCATGTCGCCCAGCTGTGGGATCGCCGGCGCCACCACCGGTGCGTGGTCATTGTCAGGCACCACCACCATCGCGAGGCCACCTTCAGGCAGGACGGGCACGACCATCGCTAGGTCATCCTCAGCCACCACCATCTCTTGCCCATGGTCAGCCACCACCATCTCTTGCCCATGGTCAGCCACCACCATCTCTTGCCCTTGGTCAGCCACCACCATCGCTAGGTCATCCTCAGCCTGATGCCCATCGTCATCCTGCAGCTCCTCATCCCCACTCTGCTCCTCTTCTCCCCCACTCCAGTCCGGATCATCCTTCTTGCTGTCTTTGCTGCTGCCAGAATCGCTGCTGCTTTCGCTAAAGCCAGAATCGCTGCTGCTTTGGCTGTAGCCAGTGTCGCTGCTGCTGCTCCCATTGCCTGTCCAAATGCAACAATGGCCGTTAACAATCGATGTGAGACAAAGCCAAATGTAGAGGAATAAGAAGAGGCAGAACGCACTGGCATCTTCGTCGTCAGCGTAGCGCATGCGACACATAGTCGTGTTGAAAACCTTCACGATGAGCATTGTGGCGTCATCGTCGTACCTGAAGAGAAGAAAGTACCCGGTCCGCAGGTCGTAGGCACTGTAGAACTTGTCCCAGCCACGGCACAGGTACATGTGGCCCTCCTCGATCACCAACTCCACGTCCCACAGCCTGCGAACCCCGCCGCCGGCCTGTTGGAGCTTCACATTATGTGGCGGATCTTCACCCAGCATGTTCATAAAAGTGTCAGACAGCCTCTGCAATTTGGGACAAGGAGTGATGTAGCAAACAACAGAGTTATCATAATGAGATGGGTGAAGGGGAGATCTCTCGTTTTATATACCTGCCTCGTGGCTGATACTGTCCCAAGTATGACACTGAAGAACTCGAAAGCATCCAACTCGTACTCCGGTGAGGCAGAGCGGCGGTGGCTGTAGGGTAACGCAGCAGAAAACAAAAAATTTCCGACCTACGCACCAGCCCAGGACCACTATGGAGACTGCATACATGGTTTGATCTTTTTCGTTACCGACTCGTAGCGCAGCGGGAAGTAGAGTCGATGACGATCGGCGGTGCAGATCCCCGCAGCTAGGATTTACAACCTCCCAACCGCGAGGATGTATACCCTTATCTGCTCCTCAGACAGCCCTCCGGGAGGCGGTCGAACAGCCCCCCAGACGGTGTCGCGGACAGCCCTTCGGGAGGACCTTCGAAACTCGAACGGTCACTCGGACAGCCCTTCGGGAGGACCTTCAAAACTCGGACGGTCACATGGACAGCCCTTCGGGAGGCACTCACGAACTAAGACCGAAACTACGATCTCTCTACAGAGTTGCACACATACGGTGTCATCTATCCGGCAGGGCTTCGCCGTCCAGAACTAGTTCCTGCCGGAACCCAGACAGCCTTACGGCTCTACGAAACTCTTTTCGTGGGAGGGAGAGAAGAAGCCAGATAATGCATGGCATGTGTATGAGAGCAAGGGATGGGTGTGGAGGGCTGCCCCTCCACCTCTATTTATAGGAAATCCCAAGGGGGTACGGTAGTTTCACAAAAAACCCAAAATGCACATGAATGAAGTCCTTCCACAAGGACCTAGGAGTGAAACCAAGGAACAAGAGGGTCCCCAAGGGGGGATACCCCATGTGGCCGGCCACACCCCCATGAGGGGCCCAAAAAATGGCTCCTATCCATCCATGTCATCCCCAAGATCTTTTGGAGCAAAGCCCCAAAAGGTGGCTTTTCATAAAGTAACCATAAAGCTGATTTTCACTATTCATGACGACATTTTTCAGCGTCTGATCGAATTGAAAATATTTATGTGGGCTAAGAACATTTCCAGTACCCACTAAAATGATTTTCAACGCGTTCCGAAACAATTCCGGTTTTAGTGATTTTCATCTGCGAAACGCATCTGAAGTGGCTCCGGCAGCTCCGGAACATTTCCGGTTTTTATCTCAGAAAATTCCAAAAAGCTTCCAGAATGATTCTGGCATCCTCCAAGAATTATCAGGCATGTGCCGAAACCAATTTGACTTAATGGTGTATCCCGAAACAACTTTTCGGTATCATCCAAACTTATCCGATGACCTCTCTCTGCGGTACGATTCCGCTGTCCGAAACTTTTCGGTGTCCGAAACTTTTTCGGTGATTTTCTCTCAGACTCCCTGTCTAGTATTCAGCAGATAGATGACCCTTAAGTGTGTGACCCTATAGGTTCGGTGAAGTATAGACATGAACCGGAACCCCTTCCGATCAATGATCAACATCGGAGCCGTGGACACCCATATTGACCCCTATACCCACACGAATAAATATTCGAGTGAACCTCCAGTTGCCGTGTGCTATTCCTGTTGCTTCGCGATATGTTACAAATACCCGAGGTGAGACATGTTGGCATTCCCGTGGATCAACAACTTGTCCACTATGCTAGTTACCTCGTTACCGGTATTGTTCTCTTTTCTCGTTATCGTGTTCCGGCATCCCCGTGATCAAATCACAAAGTGTCTGGCCAGACGATGATGGATACCGTAACACCGAGAGGGCCCAGAGATATCTCTCCATCGTCGGAGGAGCAAATCCCAATCTTGAGCTATCAAGTTACTTGACACACTTTTCCATGAACCCGTAAGCCGCCGTAATAGCCACCCATTTACGGATGACGTTTAACAAACCCCAAAGTTCATGAAGCAAGCATGAAGAAACTCGATACTCTCATGGTCTAAGGAATCATGCAAACGTTAACCATCTCTGTGTTATGTACCAATAAACTTGTGACGAATGAATCTCATAGCATAACATCATGCCGGGTCGATTCAACACAAATGTTCTCTTAACATTATGCCCTCAAGGTTGCTGACATAGACATGCCCATGATCAGGAAAACATAACCATCATGCAACACTTGAGCTAGTCTTAGAGGCCAGACTAGGAATACATTTTACCGTTTATTATTCCACACGTGCATATGAGTCTTCCTCCGAGCCTCGTGGTTATTGCAGACTCGAGAACCATAGCAGTTATAGCATGGAACATAAACATAATTATGAACTCGGAGATAAATAATATCATTTATTATTGCCTCTAGGGCATATCTCCTACAGTGGCTGCTTCCCCCCATCTCTGATAAGCAGCAGAAGAGACCAATTAGTACCCTTACAACATCACATTGCAAATAGATGAATTGTGTAGGTATGCATGGATTTAAGATTATTTGTTCAAAGCCAATTTGTCAATGATTAATATGATATCTCAATTTCCACCAAATAATACATTTGTTATACACCACATTTTCTTTTCCTTTGGAAAAGAAAAAAGCACACCGCATTCAAGTGAATGTATCTTTTATTGCAAAGCCACAACTTAGCAATAGATTCAAAGTTAACGATTGGCACCTAGAAAAACATTTCAACATCTTCACAGATTTTACTAGCTACAATACATTCAAAAAATAAATGATATACAGTTTGTATCTCTTTGCAATGAACACACTCTAGGGGTTTTGCCATCCCCCTTTTCCTTAGATTGTCACAAGTCATGATTTTGTTCTGGGAGAACATCCAAATGAAACCTTATACCCTAGGGGGCAATTTAATACTCCATACTACAGGAAGATACAAAGGTTGCATCCATTGAGCTCCAGCTGCAGCTGCAGCTGAGGTATCCATGAGCCATCATGCCAGCCAGCCAGGAAATAAACTTTACTTTCCAAAGGAAAAAAATACAATGCATATATAGATAGATGAGCATGTTTAGTTTACAAGAATGAATATAAACAAGCAAAGAATGCATGCATGCATATCAAGAGTTGGCATCTACAGGTTCTCCAAAATGAGTAGAAAGGGAGCATGCTGCCATCTATACAAGCCAATAATGATTTACTACTCAATGGAACAGGGTAAGATAAACACCAGTCAATAAATTTACTACATCAAAAGGAGTAAAACTCAACAATGCAGCACTATCTCTGAACCTAACCTTTGTTTAGTATGGGTATGACAAATCAATGAGTTGGTCATCACAATGTCAAATGCCATTGGAAGACAAGAAATTAGGTCATCACATAACAACAATTGGATGGCCTCGTGAACATCCTTGGATGGCTGCCAAGTTACTACTAGCAGGCTCAAAAGTCAAGTAAACTGAAGATTGACCTTCTGAAGGTCTAAGTATGCCTGTGCTGTTAGGTTACTACTAGCAACAACATGGAAGTAGACTTGATGATACCTGTATCACTGTCTTGGAGCCAACAAACGCCTCAATTTTTCTCCAACCGCGATCGAACATGTTACGCAGAAACACAAACAGAGAGATACATGTAACTAACGAGGACAGACAGACAAAGTAACAAGAACTCCACAGCTCAATTAAGCCTATACATGTAACTAACGAGGACCATGTCATTATCATGACAGTCCACTATATATTTTTATGACAAAATACATCATTATCAGGGCACATTATGGCCATTTTCTTACATGATGCCAAGCTAATGACTGACATCTGTTCTTGGAAAATGATGAGTCTCTGGTGCCCCTTGCAAATTGTTGATGCCACATTGTACTTGTACCCCATATGTTTAACCCCAAACACAAAAACATCACCACAAGGACTGAGATAAAAACTAATACTATCATGTACTTGAAGAAACCCTGTTCTTTTCTCTTTCCGTTTTGAACCTGACACACACTGCATCATCACATATTTTCCTAGAAATTCAGTACAACATGTTGGGGGTGAGGGGCATCACCTCGAATCACCTAGAGGACGCCGGCGGGGAGAGAAACCTAGGGGGAAGGAGGGGAGGAGAGAGGAGGAATCACCTAGAGGACGCCGGCGTCGAGGAGGCTGCGGGCGGCGATCCGGAGGAAGGGGCCCGTGATGTCGTCGGCGTCCTTGGCCGCCTTCTTGACCTTCCGAGCAGAAGAAGGCACGGGTGGTGAGAGGAGGAGGAGGAGGAGAAGCTAGGGGGATGGGGGAAGGGAGGGAGGGGACGTACGTGCTGGGGCGGGGCGGCAAAGGAGCGGCGGGCGCGGGGGCGGCGGCACGAGGGAGCTGCAGTGGTGGGGGGTGGCGGGGGTGGAGTCCGGCGGGGGTCGGGGCGGCGGCGTCGAGGCAGCGCAAGACCACAGCGGCGAACGACGTGCAGGCGCGGCGGACGACGTGCAGGCGCGGCGGACGGAGGGGGCGGAGCAAGGGGGCGACGGCGTACGGTTGGGGTCGAGTGGGGGATCTGGCGAGGGAGGGAGGGAGGCCACAGTGCGAGGGAAACAAGTACGTCGATTCTAATGGCGCACCTCCCCCTGGTGCGCCATAAGTACGTCGATTCTAATGGCGCACCTCCCCCTGGTGCGCCATTAGAATTTTGTTTTACTTACTAGCCCGACTGGTCAGGTTATATTCCACCTAACCCTATCTCCATCAAAACACGCCCACTAGCCCGACTGGTCAGCACGTAGCACACACACTAGGAGGTCCTGGGTTCGATTCCCAGGCTTCCCAATTTTTGTTTTTATGCATTTAAAATGTTGTTTGATATTTATTTGTGTTTAAATATGTTCAAACTTGTTTAAATCATAACAGTAATATATTTTTTATAAAAACAGTAATGATTTTTTAAAAAATATCATCAAATTTGTTATTTGAAAATATAATCAAATTTGCTTTTTTTTGCAAATTTAGTTGCATTCATTTGTGACGGTGGAGCGGGCCGGGGAGGGTGCGGGGGAGAGGGTGCGGGGGGTCGTCGGCGACGGCCGGTGGAGCGGGGGAGGGTGCGGTGGGTCGTCGGCGACGGTGGAGTGGGGGAGGGTGCGGGCCGGGGGTCGGCGGCAGCGGCCGGTGGAGCGGGGGAGGGAAATATTCTTTCTCTCCGAAACCACCTGCCCCGCGAGATATCCGAAACCGAGATAGTCGTGCACCGTCGTGAGCAGTGCGGCTCTCATAGGGAAATATTCTTTCTCTGCGGCGTCCCACGTATCAACCAACTGCCCAAGGTGCGCCATTAGTAGTTTTGCAAAAAAGTAAAAAATAAAAAAAAATATTGTAGTGGCGCACTATGTTCCTGGTGCGCCATTACTAGTTACAACTAGTAATGGCGCACTATGTCCTGGTGCGCCATTAGTATGTCTGGCAAAATAAAATAAAAATTGTTACTAATGGCGCACCGTGTGTCTGGTGCGCCATTAGTGTATTTCACACTAATGGCGCACCAGCACATGGTGCGCCACTGCTACATAGCAATGGCGCACCATATATCTGGTGCGCCATTAGTGGCCATTCCATATATAGCCTTTTTTCTAGTAGTGTGACCTACCACCATGTGGCTATAGAACACCGTGAACTTAATGACTGACATACATCCGAAACAAAGGAGAGTACAAGAGGATAAAGCTCGCAATACATTGCGGCTAATATAGTGGTTGAGAATACCGAGATGCATGGGGTTGATATTTCGATGGGTAACATCGCCGAGTGCTCCTATACAATTTCGGCTTACATGGCAATTTTGTCTAGTATGTGAAGAAAAGAGATGTGAAAAAGTAAGGAAAGTGGGCTCTCATATAAGGGCCTAGCTATATGTGCATTTCTAGGTAAATACAATAAATATTAAGAAAGAGAAAAATAGGAAATAAAAAGTATTAATGTAATTAGCCAACCTTATAGCCAACATTATTATATACGTAACTATATCATTGGCTACACATAACTCTATGCTAGCTATACTATTAACCATTCTCTCAGGCAGGCGTGGTAGGGATAGCCACTAGGCTGCGTATGCAAACACTAGTGGCACAACTGTGTATCTCCAGGACCAGTGTCTGGCTTGTGTTCTTCGTAGCACAGGCATGCAATTAAAATAATTGAACCTACTGAGGTACACCGTGCATGCCTTGGTCACATGTTTGGTGGAGAAAGGTCAATGAGTGTGGTGGTAGATGGCAGGTGAGTGGTGAAAAGTTCGACTTGACCTCACCATGTAGCTTCAAAAATAATTCAGAGCAAACAAGAGTAGATTCACTGGGATCCATGTTAAAGATTAATCCACTATGTAATTAGAAAGCATTGTGTCATTAATCCTATTTGTAATCAATCCGATGATGAATTGGAAGGTTATCCAGTGAGTAATTGTTCACTTGCAGATTGTGATTATGGCATGTGATTAATGATAAGTGAAAAATGTTACTACTAGGGCAGTAATCAAGCGAAAGTATTATCAGGAAAAAAACTTCTCTTTTTAATTATTGGTCAATCTTAAGTACTCTCTCTGTCCGGGTTTACGTCAAATTTTGTGTTTGTGTCAAACCATCTTCGTATTTGTGTCAAATTTTGAATATAATTTTAGTTAATAAAATTTCAGTTTTATTAATTAAATTAAACATAATATCATTCAGAACTCCTTTCGAATACGAATCCAATGATATAGAAATGTTAATGTATAAATATATGTTGTTAATTAAATCTATGGAGGACTTGCAAACGGAGCAAGTGGCACTGATTGACTATTTTTAAATCTTCCCTTTTCAGCTGTTGGTCAATCTTAAGTAGTACACGGATTGACTATTTTCAAATAATCTCTTTTCACTTTACTGTATTATAACAGGATCACTTAATTTTTTTTGCTAATAATTTAACTCATAAAATCCATGAAGTATCTTTTCTATACATTGTAACAATAGAATCACCTAAATTTGATTGATAATAATTTTACACAACATACCAACGACGCACAAAGTATTTTTAATTGCACATGAGGAAATACTTTGTCGGTGGCTCATAAAAGTACATGGTCAGGGCAGATGAAATTTTTTATTGCACACCGGTCACCGTCCTCTCTCATTGATTGAGTGCATAGTGCCCTATGGTAACCGGAATACACGGAGCGACCCGCCTCTACGGGGAGACCAGAGCCGGTAATACAGGCGGGGCACGGATCCCAAAAGCATTCAAACTTATTTGGTTAAGATGTGCAAATTGAGACCCGCCTCTACGGCGACAAAATCACTGTTTTGACCTTGTCAGAAAAATACAACATAAAATAAACTCTGCATGAAATTATTTCACAATTTAACCCTTTTGGCAATGCCAGAGATCATGGCGTTTCTGCTCCACATGAAAGCGCCAAGCTAGCTCACGTTGCTTCTTCACATAGAAACGCCGAGATAGCTCGCGTTGCTGCCCATATGAAAACGCCAGGGGCTTTGGTGTTGCAAGCGTTCCTGGAAACGCCAGGGGCTTTGGCGTTTCTGCCATAGATATTTAAGTGAGTGTGTATTTGAATTCGTTTCTGCCCTAGAAAAGCAAATACTCATGCTGAATTTGTTTTTCTCGATGTGTATTTGAATTCGAATCTGAAATTTTTAGGGATAGTCGACAAATGTCTTATGAACATTCACAATATTTTTACAATGTTTTGAAACATGTGAGCACACCATCTGACCCAGTTGTCTCGGTTGTCTCATTCAAGTAATGAGGTCGAGAAGCTCTGAAGGACCCATCTCCTTCTCTGGTTCCAGTAGTCCCCTTCTTCGCAAAAAATGCTAATGGTGCTCGAGCATCTTGGAGCTCGTTTTCAAAATACAATTTTCTACAACCCAGAAACATTTGTTTTTTTTTGTGCACACACATACTGACACATGTATATTACATATGTGCAAACTTTCATAAAAGTATACTTTCACATGTGGCATATAAAAAAGACAAATACATATTTTCAAAATGAGCCCTTTCTTTGTTGTTAGGCTGATTTTTTTTTGTACAGCCTACAAATCATAATATTTTCAAACAATACTTTACATGTTCGTGCTGAACACATGTAGGTTTCCATGAATATTAAAAAAAGACTTTGAAACTTTTAAATATGCCTTTTAAACTTTTTAAAATACCGGGCTCCAAGGAGCTCGGTCACCAGAAGTCAGCGGTCCCTTCTTCGTCTGCTCTACGCCCAGAAGCTGGATATTACACATTTACACTCCTCTGTCACATCCTGGGTCTCCATCGTTCCTTAATTCTGTCTTAATAATGGGAGAGAAACACGTAACCAGAAGGAGGAAAGCGCTCCTGGGGCTGCTACCCGCCATTATTCCAATTATTAGTGACTGCAATCATGTATATTGGTTGGTAAGTTGATTTTATTTAGAGTATTTATTCCACATCGTTTAGAGAAGGCAATAAAACATGTTATACAAGAATTAGAAAAAGTAGGGTTGAGAATTAGTTGATCTGGAATGTACGCGATCATTTTTTCTGTTGCCAAGAGGGGAGGAGTTATCGCTTATCCTAACCGCTGAGGAGAGGCGAAAAAGCAGGCATTGTCCTTCACTCCGCCAACGGCCAAAACGGCGGTCTCTTCCCTCTCTGGCCGCTGGTTCAGCGGCGGCAGAGGGAAGGGACCCCGGATCTGAGGCCTAGGCGTGTACATAGTAGGGGAGGTTTCTTCCGCGGCGGCGGCGCAGTGGAATAAATTGGCTGGAGCTTCTTCCCCATCTCGGCGACGTCGCATGCGGCGGTGCCAACGAGCTTCCGGCGTTATCTCCTCATGGATCCGTCGATTCGGTGGGCGCCCGTTCTCCAGGTGTGGTCGTTGTTGCGGAGGCGGCGGCCAGCTACAAGATAATTTGTCCCTCGCCTCCATCTACGTCATGACAAGGATGTTCCTGTTCTTGTTGTGGGAGTTCTGCGGGTGGTGCGGTGAGGTGCTGGCGCCTGGCGCTGGTCGATCTGGTCGGCTGTTCAAGTGGATCTCGGAGGCGTGTCATCGCCAGCGTTGTGCAACGAAGGTTGGCCTTCCACTCCTTCCAGCGTGCTGGTCTTCTCGGGCCGAGGCTGTTGACTTCCAGTCCCCGTACAATCTGGCTGCAGAATCCAAGATTACGTCGCTGTGCGGGAGCGACGACAGCGGAAGTGGCGGCGCGCCGGCAGCCCGCGATGGATGCAGGGGTAGGCCGGTTCCCCATGGACCTGGTTTCATGATAATATAATTTTGAGGTCCTTTCGCAAAAAAAGTACGTGAATACCCTTCTTGAAGGCCATGTCGCGGGTCCTCTTTGTTCTCATTGATGCTCCGGGGGAAACCTTGGTCCCGGGATAGAGTGGTGGCGACACTTTGGTTTCGTATCCTTTCTGAAGGCACCATCTTGGAGCTCCTGGTTCATCTTGCTCAGCTTCTCTTCGGTTAGGAAAGGGCCCCGAAAGCTCCTGTAGTTTGCTTGGAGTAGTAGGGTGCGAATTTTTAGCGGACAGGCGACTCGGATCAGGGAATCGTGGCCGTCCTGATGGCCCTCATGATCCGTGTGTGTCAGCCGGCTGTCCCTCAGAGAAGTATAATAGTGGGTTTATAGCCCGCTTACATGGCACTTTTGTCTATGTGAAGAAGAGAGATGTGAAAAGTAAGGGAAGTGGGCTCTCATATGAGAGCCTAGCTATATGTGCATTTCT
Organism: Triticum aestivum; assembly: GCF_018294505.1. Lineage (NCBI taxonomy): Eukaryota > Viridiplantae > Streptophyta > Magnoliopsida > Poales > Poaceae > Triticum > Triticum aestivum. Next base: position 5,231,369 of record NC_057805.1, read on the forward strand.
AGCCAAATGCAATAAATGTTAAGAAAGAGAAAAGGAGAATATAGAAAAAATACTAATATAATAGCCAACCTATAGCTACACTATTATATACATAACTATAGTGTTAGCTATATACGAATTGCATTGGAGCACTCGGCGACTACGCCCATTCAAATCTTCTCCATTAATTCTTATTGGGATCCACAATCGCTATATTAGCTGATTTGTATTCACAGTTTCCTCGTCGCGTATTTGCCGTGCACTCCTCAGTATATTTGTACTATAGAGCACGCGCTTCTGTCCTTGATGGTGAACAATCTACCAAATGTGGTTGGTCGTACCTCAACCACCATCTCCCTACCTACCCAACAGTGTTCAATGCACAAGCTCCTCCCAACGAGTGCACTTTTTACCGCAACCTGCTTCTACCTCAATCTGCTCGTTGTACTCTACGTGGGGTTAAAGGTCTCCTGAGCAATGACATGATACTGCATCATTCCTGTATCCATGTGTGTTGGACATGGATTACCAACTACCACTAGTAGAAAAATGGTCAAATGTCAAGCACACTAGTGCCGGTTTGCTTTTGAGCCGGCACTAATGTGTGCATTAGTGCCGGTTCCAACGGCTAGCCGGCCGCTTTCATCAGTACCGGTTCGTGACTGACCTTTAGCACCGGTTCGTGCCACGGACCGGTACTAAAGTGAGTGGTGGCAGGATGTTGTAAGTCCGGGGCCCCTCCAGCACCTTTAGTACCAGTTCGTGGAACAGAACCGGTGCTAAAGGTCGTCCTACATAAACCCTTCGTCCACCCGAGCTCGCTCTATTCTTCCCCTTTCCCCTCTCCTCTCTGTTCTTCCTCTCTTCCTCTCGAGCTCATCACACATTTTGCCCAAAATTTGTCAAGATTTGAAGGCCCCCGTCCATTCAAATGATCACAAAGGTTAGCAACATTGTCCTTTCATCTCTCATTGCTAGATTAGCTCTTGCAATGCTTTGTATAGTGATTAATGTATGAGTTTAGTAATTTGGGAGGAAATATATGTGCTAGTATTTGATTTATATGCAATTTGAGGTCAAAAATAACACTTAGTTTGCATATGTAGGTGTAGTTTACTTAGTGCCTTCTAAATCTCCGTCGTAACTACAGTCGATCGCCCGCACCGTTCCGTCGCCGGCACCACCTTGTGGTGAGCCTCTTGTTCATGAATGTTTTACATTACCAAATTGATGTTTGTGTGATTTGGATATATAGTTACTCGTATAATTATCTTACCCGTACGTTGTTTGTTATACATAGTGCCATGGTTTTGATATCCGTCCCCGTCGGCCCTCGTCCTTGTTATGATTCGGATGTGGTATATTCTCTTTTAAAACTAGTTGTTGCATTTCGTGTTTATGACAAATTATGCCCATCAAGTTGACATAGATATTTTTGTCTAGGAGGTTTGTGAACCGGAAATTCCAACCGACCCTATTGTCGAGAGGTTAAATTTAGTTGAAAGAGAAAACGAGTATTTGAAAGAAAAATTGAAAAGAATTGATGGGGGGAAGATGGAATTAGAGTTGCATGTTGCCGATGTCGTCGGTGATCACAAGATCAAGATGGAGAAAATGCGCTTGAAGATTAGAAAATATGCCATTGATAGTGAGGCTTGGTATCATTATGCTGTTGGATCAATTGTTACCTTAGTTGCGATCTTGATCGCATTTGTTGTTGCATTTAAATTCTTTAATTAGAGAGTTATTTGTTTGTTGCATTTAAGTCTTGTATGAACTTTATGTATGAACTTGTATTAATTTGGTCTTTCGGTGTTGTGTAATGAAGATGAGCCGACAATGGATGTACGATGACCGATGCTCTTCCGAGTTCATTAATGGCGTGCAAACTTTTCTGATTGCGGCTGAGGCAAACAAGCGGGCGGATGGTTTTATGCCTTGTCCATATTTAGTCTATAAGAATGATCACAATTACTCTACGTCAAGAACCATTCATGTCCACCTGTTTAAGTCCGGTTTCATGCCCCACTATAATGTTTGGACCAAGCACGGAGAAAAAGGGGTTATGATGGAAGACAATGAAGAAGAAGACGACGACGACAGCTATCCTGGCCATGGGTTCCCTGAATACGATGATACGACAATGGGGGAAGAAGCTGAGCCGGCAATGCGGGAAGAAGCTGAAGAAGAGGCATCAGATGAGCCCGCTGATGATCTAGGTCGGGCCATTGCCGATGCAAAAAGAAACTACGCAAGTGATTTGGAGAAGAAGAAGTTGCAGCGCATGTTAGAGGATCACAAGAAATTGTTGTACCCGAATTATGAAGCTGACAAAAAAAAGTTGGGCACCACACTGGAATTGCTGCAATGGAAGGCAGAGAATGGTGTATTTGACAAGGGATTTGGAAAGTTGCTGGTAATGATAAAGAATATGCTTCCAAAGGACAACGAATTGCCCAAGAGTACGTACGAAGCAAAGAAGGCTGTCTGCCCTCTAGGGTTAGAGGTGCAGAAGATACATGCATGCCCTAATGACTGCATCCTCTACCACGGTGAGTACGAGGATTTGAACGCTTGCCCGGTATGCGGTGCATTGCGCTATAAGATCAGGCGCGATGACCCTGGTGATGTTGAGGGCGAGCGCCCTAGGAAGAAGATTCCTGCCAAGGTGATGTGGTATGCTCCTATAATACCACGGTTGAAACGTTTGTTCCAAAACAAAGAGCATGCCAAGGCGATGCGATGGCACAGAGAACACCGTAAGAAAGACGGAAAGTTGAGAGTACCCGCTGACGGGTTGTAGTGGAGAAAAATCGAGAGAAAGTACAGGAAGGAGTTTGCAGATGACGCAAGGAACGTATGGTTTGGTCTAAGCGCAGACGGCATTAATCCTTTTGGGGAGCAGAGCAGCAACCATAGCACCTGGCCTGTGACTCTATGTTTGTATAACCTTCCTTCTTGGTTGTGCATGAAGCGGAAGTTCATTATGATGCCAGTGCTCATCCAAGGCCCTAAGCAACCCGGCAACGACATTGATGTGTACCTAAGGCCATTAGTTGAAGAACTCTTACAGCTGTGGAATGGAACAGGTGTACGTGCATGGGATGAGCACATGGGGGAAGAATTTGACCTAAAGGCCATGCTGTTCGTGACCATCAATGATTCGCCTGCTCTCAGTAACCTTTCAGGACAGATAAACAAGGGATGCCGCGCATGTACGCACTGTTTGGATGATACCGACAGTATATATTTGGACAATTGTAGGAAGAATGTGTACCTGGGACATCGTCGATTTCTTCCGAGCAGGCATCCCGTAAGAAAGAAAGGCAAGCATTTCAAAGGTGAGGCGGATCACCGGACGAAGCCTCGCCACCGTACTGGTGCTGATGTACATGATATGGTCAAGAATTTGAAGGTAGTCTTTGGAAAGGGTCCTGGCGGACAACCTATTCCGAATGACGCTGACGGTCGCGCACCCATGTGGAAGAAGAAATCTATATTTTGGGACCTGCCCTATTGGAAAGACCTAGTGGTCTGCTCTGCAATCGACGTGATGCACGTGACGAAGAATCTTTGCGTGACCCTGCTTGGCTCCTTGGGCGTGTATGGGAAGACAAAAGATACATCTGAGGCACGGGAGGACCAGCAACGTATGCATGGAAAAGACGGCATACATCAGGGTCATGCCAGCTACGCTCTTACCAAAGAAGAGAAGGAAATCTTCTTTGAATGCCTGCTCAGTATTAAGGTACTGTCTGGCTTCTCGTCGAATATAAAGGGAATAATAAACATGGCAGAGAAAAAGTTCCAGAACTTAAAGTCTCATGACTGCCACGTGATTATGACGCAACTGCTTCCGGTTGCATTGAGGGGGCTTCTACTGGATAACGTTCGATTAGCCATTGTGAAGCTATGTGCATTCCTCAATGCAATCTCTCACAAGGTAATCGAGCCAGAAATCATACCAAGGTTAGAGAATGATTTGGTGCAATGTCTTGTCAGTTTCGAGTTGGTGTTCCCACCATCCTTCTTCAACATCATGACGCACGTCCTAGTTCACCTATGCGAAGAGATTAACGTTTTGGGTCCTGTATTTCTACACAATATGTTCCCCTTTGAGAGGTTCATGGGAGTCTTAAAGAAATATGTTCATAACCGTGCTAGGCCAGAAGGAAGCATCTCCAAGGGCCATGAAAATGAGGAGGTCATTGAGTTTTGTATTGACTTTATTCCTGACCTTAAGCCGATTGGTGTTCCTGAATCACGGCATAAGGGCAGACTGGATGGAAAAGGCACGCTAGGAGGGAATCAAATAATATGTATGGACGGACATTCTCTCACTGAAGCACACTACACAGTTCTACAGAATTCTGCCTTGGTGGCTCCGTATATGGACGAACACAAGAATTTTCTACGCTCCAAACACCCGGAGAGGTCTGATGACTGGATTACACGTGAACAAACCAGGAGTTTAGCCGGCTGGTTGCAGACACGTACCATGCATGACGCCTCTATTGAAGATGACCTGTACTCGCTGTCCTAGTTACCATCTTCGAATATAATGACTTTCAAAGGGTACGAGATAAATGGTAATACATTTTACACGATCGCCCAAGATAAGAAGAGCACCAACCAAAACAGTGGTGTCCGCTTTGATGCAACAACCAAGACGGGAAAGGAAACATATTATGGTTACATAGAGGAGATATGGGAACTTGACTATGGACGTGGTTTGAAGGTCCCTTTGTTTCGGTGCAAATGGGTCAATATGACACGAGGCGGGGTAACGGAAGACTCGCAGTATGGAATGACAACAGTGGATCTCAACAATCTTGCGTATGCAGACGAACCATTCGTCCTAGCTAATGATGTGGCACAGGTTTTCTATGTGAAGGATATGTCTACCAAGCCGAGAAAAAGAAAAGATAAGGACACGAATGCATCATACGATGAGTCAAAGCGCCACATAGTTCTTTCTGGAAAGAGAAACATCGTGGGAGTGGATGACAAGACAGACATGTCAGAAGATTATGAAAAGTTTGATGAAATTGCTCCATTCACGGTGAATATTGACCCGAGCATCCAGTTAAATGATGAAGATTTTCCATGGCTACGGCGCAAAGGGACACACGTGAAGAAAAAGTTTCACACCCAAAGATCTGGGATGTGATCGGCTTCACTATCATCACTTTCTTCTGTGTTTCACACCCAGGAGGGAATCCCTATAATAGTTAGGGTAGTTATGTGTTTTGGCATTTGAAACGCAAAGAAATTTTATGTGCAAACAAATTCTTTCATGCATTTACTGATTTTTTCAGCTAAATGACCCTGAAATTGAAAAGCATTTCAAATGAACTCAGAGAAGGTTGAAAGTTGGCATGGTATCATAATTTCACCACATAGCTTGTGCAAAAAAGTAGAGAGGGTTACCGCAAAAACTGGATGCACTTCGTGTACAAAATGGACAATCTCTTTCGAAGTATCAGGGTTTCGGACGAAAACTCATCCGTTACAAAGGCATTTCATTTTTTAAATAACCTAAGCATTACCAAATTGAATATAATGATAAAACACACTAATATTAAACATAAGAAAAAAGAATCACTGAAAAATCTATTTTCAAAGTTAAGTTATTCACAATCTAGTGATTCACACAATTTTCAAATAATTCAAAATGTAAACTATTCAAATTTGTAAACTACCGACACTAATAGGAAGTTTGTAATTTTTTTGTACCTAAAGCAAAAATATTCACAAAGAAACTCTAAATACAGCAAAAAACAACTCAAAAAATAAATAAAACAAAAATAAATAAAGCAAAAAAAATAAGAAAAGAAAAAAGCCCACCTACTGGGCCAAAGCGGCCTGCATACGACTAGAAACCCAACCTGTTGTGGGGCCAGGATGCAAGCCCGCAAAGGCCCAATAGGCCCACAGGGCAGCATAGAACAGGTTGGCCTAGAAGGCCTGCAATAGATAGGAGCTCGAGACAGCTGCCGCGGCGGGGTTTATAAGCAGGTGCGGGCGCCCTTCGGCTAGCGAGGTGGGACTAAACTTGCCCGCACCGCACCTACGCCACCGCACATTTAGTACCGGGTCGTGGCTCCAACCGGTACTAAAGGGGGGGTCTTTAGTACCGGTTGGTGCCACCACCCGGTACTAACGGTGTGCGCTTCCCGCCGCTTGGGCTGGCCAAATGTGACCTTTAGTACCGGTTGGTGGATCCAACCGGTACTAAAGGCCCATCCTATATAAGCAGGACTTACAAATTTCGTCAGTTTTCATCTGCTTCTTCTCCTCTGCCCCGTCGCCCGCCGCCCCCCGTCGCCGCCCCCGTCGCTGCCCCCGTCGACGCCCCCGTCGCCACCCCTCGTCGACGCCCCCGTCTTCGCCCCGTCCCCGTCGTCGCCGCCCCGTCCCCGTCGTCGCCGCCCCGTCCCCGTCCCCATCGTCGCCATCCGCTTCATCGCCGCCCGTCGCCGTCGCCGTCGCCTCGCCTCGCCGGTGAGCGCCTGCCCCGGCCGCCATGTCCACACACAAATTAGTTATAGAAATGTTAGTAATTTTTCTGTTTTTTAGTTATAGAAATATTATAGAAATGTTAGAAATTTTTTCTGTTTTTTAGTTATAGAAATATTAGAAAATTTTCTGTTTTTTAGTTATAGAAATATTAGAAATGTTAGTTATATAGAAATGTTATAATTTTTTCAGTTTTTAAGTTATAGAAATGTTAGCAATTTTTCTGTTTTTTAGTTATAGAAATATTAGAAATGTTATAGAAATGTTAGAAATTTTAGAATTAGTTTTAGTTAGATGAATTAGATTAATGTCAAATTGTTAGAATTTGCATATAGAATTTTAGTTATCACAATCCAATCATTTAAAAAATGTTACGTTTTGCGGGCATATAGTATTTGTTCTCGACGATGCCCGGCCCGCATCCTCGCCGTCGACCCATTCGCGACGACGTCCGGCTGACCCATGTCCGGGATTGGGCTCCGCCGGGCTGGCACTGGGAGGTGCGACCTGGAGGGGCGCGCCGCTTGGTGAGGAACCCGGCCTCGGGTCCCGTCGTCGACCCTGATCTCCTTTGGTGGCGTTCGCGTGGGCCACATTCGGTGCAGAGGGAGCCGGCCCCGCCGGAGGTGGAGCGTCGTCGTGTTAGGGAGGAGGACGAGCACATCCATCGCTACATGGCTGCTATGGACGTCAGGTTCTCCAATACCTGGTAGGTTCTTTGGGCAGATGACCAGAGATATGATCCTGTGATGGTTCCTTGTCTTTGGGTGTCCACCGCCCGCGCCCCAGGAACCGCGAGTGGCCTAGATTCCTCTATAGTATTTGATCTTTATTAGCTACCTAGCCAGTGATGTATTCGAGATTATATATTATTCGAGACAATGTATTCGAGATTATATATTATTCGAGACGATGCATATTATGTACTATATGATTCAGTTTTTCCTTATTGATTGCATCCATGCATTATAATTTGAATACTAAATTGTTTTATATTTCTTCTGTATTAGTTAAATAATAGCTATGGCGGACAATACCGGCAGAGAGGGAGAAGAGGCCCTGTTCGAGATCATACGCAGCCCTAACAGGCCAGATGATCTGAATGAAGCAAATGACGGCTCCCAATATCTGAACAATACCGGGGAGGGTGATGATAAGATATTCGATCTCGACGACCGAGCTGATGAAGTCATGAACTATGATTATGATTATGATGACGCAGACAATGATTATGATGACGAATACAATGTTGATCTTGAAATAACAAAGACTACCGGCGAGGTATATTTATATAAGCAGGCATCTAGTGATCATCACATGTTTTTTTATTTGAAGATATATTAACGAATCGATCTTTCTTCTTTCATCCCTCCGGATCGAGCAAATCTGCTTCTACAGACAGCAGGACAAAGCGCGGCCCAGGCAAAAAGTTGAAGGAGGGTGTAAAGTACAACATCGATTCCATCAAAGCTAGTGGCGAACCCCTCACGCCTAAGAACATTGCGAACAAGTTCGTTCGTCAGTGCGGAGTTCTTGTGAAGGACCAACTCCTGATCTCCATTGAAGAATGGAAAGAGCCAAAAACTAAACGCCCAGATGTTACTTGGGTCGACGACAGAGCAAAACAAAAGCTTTGGGAATCTCTGATGGAACATTTCACCCTACCAGATTATTTCACTGATGCAGATGTGCAGAAAGTCAAGGACGCTGCTCTCAAGAAGATGGCAATTGCATTCAACACCCACAAGAAAACTGTACGGGCCAACTACCTCGCTGCAGAAAGGAAGACTCCAGAATTCAAGGGAACACTAGAGAAGCAAAGAGAACACTGGTCCGCTTTCGTGAAATTTAAGGAATCAGAATTATCTAAGGAACGGTCGAGAAAAAACAAGGCCAATGCCGCAAAAAAGACGCAGTTCCATAGGCTGGGTCCAGGTGGCTACGCGGTGGCAATGCCTAAGTGGGATAAGTCTGAGCAAGAGATGGAGGATGCAGGGGTCACTCCGGTTACTAGGAGCTGGCCCCCCAGGTGCAGTACTTGGTTCTATGCGCATGGGGGGCGTTGGACCCGAAGACAGGCGACGTTTCGAAGAAGGCAAGTCTAAAAGGAGCAGAACAAAAGTTACTTGACGCAATAGAAGCTGCTCGAAAGGGGGTGTTCACGCCCAACAGAGAGAACGACGAGCCTACGCACGCCCTGGGAAATCCTGAACACCCGGGAAGAACACGAGGCAAGGGCGTTATTCCCTGGTATGAGGGCTTTTCGGAATGGAACGCCGACTACAGGACCCGTGCAAGAAAGAAGATGGAGGAGGAGAAGAAGAGGAAGCTGGAGGAGGAGCAGAGGAAGCAGGACGCCGAATGCCTTCAAGGCCTAGAAGCAAGGCACGCGGACTTGGCACTCAAATTCCAGCAGCAGCAGCAGCAGATCGACTCACTTAGCCAGGAAAGGGGGTCTCAGCAGCGGCAGCAGCAAGCAAATGATCATCCAGCATTGGATAGCACCGTCCCATCCATGCCGAGAAGCAGCGTTGGTTCCGCCCCGGGCGACACACTGCTGGATACATACCCTGTGGATGACATCATAGAGAACACTAACTGCGAGCTACACTTCAAAATGAAGAACATATCCATGAAGGTGGCGGACGCCGTTGCTTTTACAATTACCCCCGAAGCAACCTTCCATTGCGCCCTGATTCCAGCGGGCTATGCTCGTGTCTTGGTTGATGAGGTGGTGGACCCATATTCGGGGCTAGAGCTTGACATTCCTGGAGGTGACGACGAGCACACACTGGGAGAGGCCATACATCGTATCATCCTATGGAGAAAGGATTGCATCATCTTTCGAAGTCCACCGACACTGCGTGTGCCGACTCCTCCTCGAAGTCCGCCACCGTGTCAGCAGACTCCCGCTCCTCCAAGTCCACGAACGTGTGAGCAGACTCCTGCTTCAAGTCCGGCACAGCGTCAGGCCACTCCTCCTGTTTCAAGTCCGACACCGTGTCAGGCCACACCTCCTGCTTCAAGTACGGCACAGCGTCAGGCCACACCTCCTGCTTCAAGTCTGACACCGTGTCAGGCCACACCTCCTGCTTCAAGTCTGGCACAGCGTCAGGCCACTCCTCCTGCTCCAACTAAGCCACGTCAGCCGTCTCCGCCACCTAAGCAATCGCAGAAGAGACACGCCACACCTATGGTGCGTAGCGGTACGAGTTGAGGTAGTACAGGAAGTACAGGCGGAGACAAGCGATATAAATATGGTCAAAGCAGCCTCGCTCCTCTTCCTCAGAGGCCTTACGACATGACCGAGGAGCAAAACGATGCAATAGTGCGGGCCGAAGTGGACGCTCATTTTGGACCGAAACCGGCAACGCCGCCGAGGGAGAAAGTGCCTGAGGAAAAGATTTACCACTTCATTCGTATGGCTAGACCACCAGCTTCCAAGCCTGTTGACTCAGATTATGAGCGCCAAATCAGGAAGGCACATCGAGCACGACTACAGAAAGAAGCGAGCTCGAGCTCGAGCCAACAAACAGCTGTAAAAAAATGCGGGAAAACTGTTCCCCAGCTGGGAGAACAGACGGCGCAATCGCCCCCCCCCCCGCTTGTTGTGCCAACAACACATGAGAGTACGCGCGCCCAATATTATTGTGGGCAAACCGTTTACGTTCCCGAGGTGGGCGATGTGGTAATAACCGAGGAGCATATAATGCAGGCTGAAATGCTCAAGATCACTGTTGGACAACTCCTCGATATCGAGCCCATGTCTTCGCTTAGAGAGGAGGAAATAAAACGGAAATATGTCCGGGGCGAACCTTTGGTCGAGCCCGAGGAGGTCAAGAACCTCCCAACAAGAATGTATGAATTGCATGATTGGTACATGAAAATTATCAAGATTTCCAATCGAGAGTCCCTCATGGTGCAAGTCAAGGAAGATCATTACTTCAATAAGAAAGCTCTGTCCATTGAGTATTCAGAACTATTTCAGTTATTCAATCAAGATGCACTCGACAAATCTATCGTCAGTTGCTATTGTCTGTAAGTGATTTCTTTCTGTAATTTAAGTCTCAAGCTAGCTCTAGTGCTCATTGATTGATCATTAATTACCTGTAATTATATATCCTCACTATATATTCTTTTCTGTGGTATTATACAGGATGAAGATGTATGAAATGAAAAAAGCTGGATGCTATGGCATTGGGTTCATTGACCCAAATACCGTTAATGAATACACATGGAAATTGGAATGGTGTAGACAAGATGTAGAGAAATGCATGGTAGAGTTCTTGAAGCGCCTCAATAGCAATGAAGATATACTACTTCCTTACAACTTCGAGTGAGTCACACGGTCTTGTACTACAAATTCTGTTTTTGCTTACTAGCTAGATGTTAATAAGTGTATAGGGTTTAGGGTTATAGTTGATTAGTGTTATGTACATCTAGGTGAATAAGTCATTCGCGTAGTTCTAGGTCGACGATTTGAGGAATTAAATATGTGTTATATGTAATTAAAATAATTGAACCTCTGTCTCGGTGAATAATACAGGCGGGGAACGGATCCCAAAAGCATTCAAACTTATTTGGTTAAGATGTGCAAATTGAGACCCGCCTCTATGGGGACAAAATCACTGTTTTGACCTTGTCAGAAAAATATAGCACAAAATGAACTCCGCACGAAATTATTTCACAATCTAACTTTTTTGGCAACACCAGAGACCGTGACGTTTCTGCTCCATATGAAAGCGCCAAGCTAGCTCACGTTGCTTCTCCACATAAAAACGCCAAGATAGCTCGCGTTGCTGCCCGTATGAAAACGCCGGGGGCTTTGGCGTTGCAAGCGTTGCTGGAAACGCCATGAGTGTGTGACTTGCTGACATGGCAGGCTAGAAACGCCCATGGCCATGGCGTTTACGTCCTAAACATGTTTTTAATAGATATCTTGCTAGTGCTCAGTGGACTTGATTGATGAGTACATTAAAAGAACGAATAAACAAAATCTTTTCTCATGCCTTTTCACTGTGTTGCTTGTGTTGCTAGTTGCTAGCTGCTCCTTTGCATGTACTGTAGCCTTTGTAGGTTCAGGCTGGTCACAATGGGCAAGAACTTAGGAGTAACATCACACACTTCAATGCAAGTTTGCTTATGTGGCACATATTTAATGAAAAGTGAGGTGTTTGTGGTAACTAGCTAAGTTACCGGAACATCACACACTCCAAGAAACAATGAGTCTATATCCTAATAAATGCATCGCTGCATGACACTACATACATGTTCCTACCCATTATGAAGGTAGTAACGTAGTCTAGAAAACTGTGTAGGTTACTAGTTCATGTTACTACCCATTGTGACCAGCCTTACATGATGTACTCTACTGCTAGGCTGTTCGTCTTTTTCACATGGGAATCCGGTGCATGCGCACATGATGTACCTGCATGCTCATAGCCTAGGAGCAATGCATGTACAGGTTGGGTGGTTAGCAGTTGTTTGTCCGACGGTCCAAAGATAGCTAGCCCATTCTACAGCCCTCACATCACCCGTTATCCAATTTGGCATTTTTAAATAGGGTTATTGAACACGTTCTAGTAGAAGTTTTACTAGGCTAATTAATCATCAGCTCTCTTTCTGTAGCAGGGGGCTAGTACCATCAACTTCGCTCTGCAGATTAATAGAGATTGCGCTGATTACGCATACGGATTCATATTATTGCCTAACCACAGGGTCTCCTCGTGCTGGATGAACCGCGCCATCGCCGGCCTTTGCTCTGTTCTGTTCGGAGGGTGCGGCAGACGATGGATGGACGTGTGTGGGAGTGACGGGAGGACATTTGCAGTGACATGCTATGCTATCGAGCATGGTTACAGAAGTCATCAACTGGTATGCAAGACCTGCATGGTTGTCTAACTGTATCGGGCGTGTACTATGTACCACAAATAGTGATGGTGCAGTTAATATAATAAACTTCAATCAAATCTATTTAAAACTTATTAATAAATATCTACGACCCAAATAAAAATCGTTAGATCATTAATGGAATATATTTCCATAAGTTGCATTACTTGGTAGTATTATGGATGCTGATGCTTATTTTCTATAGACTTGGTCAACCTTTACACTTAGAACAAAACTATATTAGTACTCTAATTTACTCAGTCCTTTCAGGTTTAAAAGATCTACGTGTATCCTTGGATTGCTAATTCGATCAATCAATATAATACAAATTGCTGGTCAAAAAAGTTTTACCGTTAGAAAATAGAACACTTGAAGTTCTTAATACCATCAAAGGAGATGCTCGCCTTTGGATTGCCGCAGGTGCAAAAAAAATTGAGGATCATTGTACCGGAAGAGTAATCTTGTTGTGTTGGGGCTTGTAATACTAGTAGAAAACAAGGCTTTGGTTCAGGCCTGGTCAGCCCATTAGTCCCGTTTCAGTCACGAATCAGGACCAATGAAGGCATACGTCCCGGTTCGTGAGCCCAGGGGGCCGGCCAGGCCTCGTGGGGCATTGGTCCCGGTTCGTCTGGACCCTTTTGTCCCGGTTCCAGGCACGAACCGGGACCAATGGGCCTCGCTCCTGGCCCACATCCATTAGTGCCGGTTCATGGCTGGAACCGGGACCAAAGGCTGGCCTTTAGTCCCGGTTCCAGCCACGAACTGAGATCAATGAGGTGGCTATATATACCCTCGCCCGCGAGCAGAGCACTCCACTGCTCTGTTTTTCTGGCCGGCGAGGGGAGAGCTTTGTGGCGCTCTAGCTCACCTCCTATGCACATGAGGTGTTCGATGAAATGCCCGAGCCACACTACTTAAGCTTTCTTCTCTCCAAGCTCGACCTGCAAGCTCCATTTTCCTCAAGATTTGTCTAGGTTTAGCGGTCCGTCATGTCCCGTCCCCGTCTTCACCGCTGTCGATCGCCCGCGCCGATCTCGTCGCCGGCACCACCGTGGTGAGCCTCTTGTTCTTATCTTTTT